>NC_058131.1:638124016-638134525 GCF_016433145.1 Gracilinanus agilis
CAAACATTTCATCCAATTTGCAGAATGTGGTTATAGTCCTTTGTCCTTAGAAATGCCTTATCAGCTGATAGATTTGCTACAGAGCAAATTCCCTAACAAGGCTTTTTTGAACTTGTTACCTAGGAGCTGATCTAGACATATTTCTTCTTCTTCTATATTCCCGTGACACTTTTTGTGGCACCAACAAGGACCAGAGGTAGGTAAGCAGAAAGAAAGAAGCAAGCCTCATCTAAAAAGAAAACATGAAAATATAACGAAGGCTTCTATGTCTACTATGTTTCCTACTCACTAGGTTTTTCTATATTTCACCTGTAACTAGTGACTTTTGCACCTGAACCAAGTGTAAGATTAAAGTAGGAGAAGGTGGGAAGCACTACCTGTTAGGTACTAAGTTGGAGAAAGAAGTACGCTCTGAGATACCATATAGTTTTTAAGATACTCAAGGGAAAAGAAACAATTCCTCCATTGCTGCCGTTGGTGAAGGAAGAGACTAGACAAGGGAAGATGTTTGTTGCAAGGTGGTGCTTGTATTAATAATAAGAGCCAAGTAACCAATGTTATAATAGAAGGGAGAGAGAGAGAGAGTCTATTTTTATATCACCTACAGCCCTCCATATTTTAATTCTCCCTCTTTTTCCTATCCCTTAAAAGAAAGATTTTTTTCTTATAAAACAGGAAAAAAATGAAGAGGAAAAAAACTATTTGGTAAACTAACCAACAAATTGGTCAATTCCAATATTATATGTAGTGTTCTATATCCACTGTACTCCACCACTACAAGGAAGGCAGGGAAGTGCCTTATCATCTTCTTTTTATTTATATTTTTAAAACCCTCACTTTCTGTCTTAGAATTGATACTAAAAATCATTTCCAAGGTAGAAGAGTGGTAAGGGCTAGGCAATTGTGTTTAATGACTTGTCCAGTATCACACAGGCAAGGAAGTATCTACTTAGCCATCTAGGTGCCCAATCTTCTCTTCTTTTGGGTCTTATAAATCTTGATTTTTGTGGTATTGTTATTTTCCATTTATATTGTTATATATACTGTTCTTCCAGTGTTACTTCCTGTACTTCGCAAATAATTTTTGTCTTCTCATATTTCTATGAATTCATCATATTCATTTCTTTTGGAACACTAGAATTTTATTATATTCATGTAACACAAATTGTTTAGCCATTCCCCAATTATTGATAAAATATGTGTTTCCAGTTCTTGGCTGTTACCCGATATGCTGCAATAACTATTGGAGGATAAATGGGACCTCGGAATATATGCCCAGCAGAGGGACTTCTAGACCAAAGGGACACTTTCTTAGCTTAATTCCAGATTGCTTTCCAGAATGACTGGACCTGCTCACAGCTCCACCAGGAGGACATTCATGTTCCTTCCTTCCCATTATCCTCAGGAGTCCATTTGATTTCAAATATAGATACTCAAACACAAGGGTGCTGCTTGGGACCATTAAAAGCATAGAGCAGCTTCTCAAATGCAGTCCAGCCTTGTCCTTTCCCCTTTCCCCTTCCCTGATTGTTTTAGGCCATTGCTTTCTTTCCTGCTGACTTCTCCAGCGGGAGTTTGTTACATATTTAGCTAACCCTAGAAGAGTGTGGGGACTGAGGCAAATCACACATTGCAGATGTCCGATAGTATTGGCCTGATCTTTCTGTTTGTTTTCCATGTGAAATCAGATTGCAATTAACATCAAGGGAAATTGAAGGAATTAAAGTAGGAAATGAGAAAACTAAACTATCATTCTTTGAAGATGATATGATGGAGTACTTAGAGAATCCTTGAGAATCAACTAAAAAACCATTTGAAATAATTAATAATTTTAGCAAAATTACAGGATACAAAATAAACTCACATAAATCATCTGATTTTCTACATAATTACCAACTAAGTTCATCAGCAAGAGACAGAAAGAGAAATTGCTTTTAAAATAACCCTAGACAATATAAAACACCTGGGAATCTACTTACCAAGACAAACACAGGAATTATATGAACACAATGACAAAACTTTTCACATAAACCATCAGATCTAAACAAATGGAAAAATATTAATTGTTTATGCGTAGTCCAAGTTAATATAATAAAATATCAATTCTACCTAAATTAATATATTTATTCAGTGTTATACCAATCAAACTACCAAAAATCATTTTATAGAACTAGAAAAAATAATAACAAAATTCATCTGGAAGATAAAAAATAAAAAAAAATCAAAAGAATTCATTTTAAAAAATGTCAAGGAAGGTGGCCTACCAGTTCCAGATATCAAACTGTACTAGGTCATTTACCCCTGTATATTATGCATGTGAACTGTTCCATTGAGCCACCATTTTATTTCTTAGGCAGTATCAGACTATTTTGATAATTTAGGTAGAATTGATATTTTTATTCTATTAATTTGGGGCACTCATAAGCAATTAATATTTTTCCTACTGTTTGATAAACCTAAAGTCTTCAGCTGTTGGAATAAGAACTTACAATTTGACCAAAACTACTGGAAAAAAAAACAAACTAGAAAACAGCATGGCAGAAAATAGGTATAGACCCATATCTCACACTCTATACCAAGATAAGGTCAAAATGGGCATATGACAGATATAAAGAATGATACCATAACTAAATTAGAGGAACATAAAATAATTTGCCTGGCTGATCTATCAAGAAGGGAAGAATTTATAAGTAAACAAGAGATAAAGGACATTATATGGTGTAAAAAATAATTTTGTTATATTAAACTAAATAGCTTTTATACGAACAAAACCAATATAACCAAGATTAGAAGGTGTGTGATTAGAATGTTGTACCCTAGGACTCCATTTCCCAGAATCCCATTTTTGTCCTCACGTTAAGTCCTTATGTTTTGGAAATAAAGTTTCTGTAACCCTGTCCTCACACGCTCTTCTCCCACTAACAAGGTCGGGAAAACTTCTCTTTACTCAGGCTTTACTTTTGTTCTTTTTATTTTCTCTACTTCAAGTGATTATTAATAAGTCTTATAAAAATCTAATACTTGGAGTAATTGGATATTAATTTTAATCTTACAAAGGGAACCAACAAACTGGAAGAAAATTTGTAAATAAATTTCTCTGATAAAGGTCTAATTTCTTATATTTATAGAGAACTAAGTCAAATTTGTAAGAATGTAAGTTATTCCCCAACTGACAAATAGTCAATGGATAAGAACAAGCAATTTTTATATGAAGATATCAAAGCAATCAATAACCATATGAAAAAATGTTCTAAAGCACTCTTGATTACAGAAATGCAAATTAAAACAATTCTGAGTTACCACCTCACACATATCTGATTGGCCAATATGACAGAAAAGAAAATAAATGTTGGAGGAGATGTAGCAAAACTAGGACCCTAATGCATTATTGGAGTTGTGAACTGATCCAATCATTCTGGAGGGCAATTTGGAACTATGCCCAAAGGGCTATAAAACACACATATACCCTTTGGACCTGTAATATTTATTATTGGGTCTGTATTCTAAAGAGATCATAAAAAGGGGGAAAAGACCTACTTGCCCAAAAATATTTATAACAGCTCTTTTTTTTGAGGTGGCCAAGAATTGGAAATTGAGGGGATGTCCATCAATTGGTGAATGGCTGAATTTTATTATGGTTTATGTTTAATTATGTTTAATTATGGTTTATGTTGATGATGGAATACTATTGTGCTACAAGAAATGATAAACAGGAGGATTTCAGAAAAAGCTGGAAAGATCAACATGAACTGATGCAGAGCAAAATAGCAGAACCAGGAGAACATTGTACATCAATATTGTATGATGCTCAACTAGCTACTCTCAGCTATACAATGATCTGGGACAGTTCTGAAGGACTGATGACAAAGAATGCTCTCCACCTCCAGAGAAAGAACTGCTGGAGTCAGAATACAGATCAAAGCATACTATCTTCCATATTAATTTATTTATGATTTTATTCGGGGTGTTTTGGTTTCATATAAATATTCTCTTACAATAATGCCCAATATAGAAGTTTTGCATGAGAATACATGTATAATCCAGATAAAATTGCTTACCATCTCCCAGAAAGAGAAAGGGAGGGAGGGAGGGAAATAATTTGGATCTGTAATTTTGGGAAACGTGTTAAAAATTGTTATTCCATGTAATTGGCTAAATAAAATATCTTGGAAATTTTAAAAATGAGGAAAAATTTAAAAAATAAATTACCATCAAGGGCAGTGAGGAAGAAGAAAGCAAGCAGAGGCAGGGGCTATCAGTGTGGAGATGTTCAAGGGAGCTGGCTGCCTGGGTTGCCTTGGTGACTATAAAGATAGGAGATTACTTGCTGATGGTAATTGTATTTGCTGATTGCCCTGCAGATTGAATTCTACTGTATTGCCTCTAGACTTTAGAGATTGACAACTGGTCTATAAAAATAGATCAAGGCTTGGAATCCAAGTCCTAGCAATACCACTTTCTGTATGAACTTCAGCAAGTCGGATTCTTTGAGCCGTAGGGTCCTTAATGATTAAAATAAGGACAATAATATTCGTATGAGAGGCAGTGTCATAGAGTGATTTAAATGTTCATCTTAGAATCAAAAAGGTTCAGATTCCATCTCTGATGCTTATTAACCAGACTCTGAGTAGGTTTCTTAACTTTTCTAAACCTCTATTTCCTCATGTGTAAAATGAGTTTAAGAATATCTATTTTATTTAACTTTCAGAGCAGTGATAAAGCTCAAATGAGATAATAGATGTCAAACCCTTCACAAATTTTAAATCACCTCACAAGTACATTATTCATTTTTACTTTTACTAATAATAAGAGGCAGCAGGTTCAAGGGATAGTGAGCTGGCCTTGGAAACAGAAATATTTGGGTTTGACTTTTGCCTCTAATAATCTTACATTGAAGAGAGGGTGCAGATCTTTATTGGTAGAAGGAATTTCCTTCTCTTGGAGTTCTCTAGATAAATGAGATCATGGATCCAGTCAACATTACTATTGCTGCTGCTCTTAGTCCTTCCTCTTCTTTTCATTCTTCTCCTCTCCCTCCTATATCTACTTTCCTTCCTATTGTGCAAATCATACAAGATATAAACTAAAATTACTTTCTAACTTTAAAATATTTAATAAACATAAGCAGTTCTTTATCATTGTTTTTCTCTCTTTCTGGCTGAAAGTGTCCAAGTTACCCCATCTGGCTAGTTCCCGTAGTAGTGAGATGTTCTCTCCCAAAGCTAAGGGCCAGGATAATGGATGGTTCAGTTTGCCATCTTCTAGGGCAGTGATGGCAAACCTTTTAGAGATTGAGTACCCAAACTTCAACCCTCATGCCTTGTATGAGCCTCCCACTTTACCCAGACAGGGGAGGGAGGAAGAGCTCCTGTTGGGCTGCTGGGCAGAGGGGCAGGTGATGTGAGAAATGTTCTCAGGGGCACGTAGAGAGGAAGAAGGGAGCAGCCCACTCCGGCACACTTCAGCTTAGGTGCCATAGGTTTGCCAACATGGCTCTAGGGCAAGGGTTCTTAAACGTTTTCATGTGTATCATGCCTGTTGGGTACTCTGTAGTCTGTGGACCCTTTCTCAAAATAATGTTTTTAAATGCATAAAATAAATATATAGGATTACAAAGAAAACCAATCACAATAAAACAGTTATCAATTAAATTAAAATATTTTCAAGCACCTTTTGCTAAGTTTGTTTTAATTGTATGCTAACAGTGAGTTAATATAAAGAAGAAAAAGTTATTTTTTAAACAAATTTAAAGACCCCATATAAGAACTCCTGCTTAGGGGCAGTTCCAGGAATCAAGCCACCTATTTTGATTATTTTTTTTGGCAGGAGATCTAGTATTCTTTAGATGACACTGAGAACACAGAGGTTATGTATTGAAAGAAACCTCCAGAGATCACCTCATTGCGTGTTGTCAAGCTATGCATACACAGGACAGCTTTGCTCAATGATGCCCCAGAGATGGGCCTTTATCCACCTCAGGGAATCAGGCCAGTGGAGTTAAACATTTTAAATTTTCACAGCAAAACAAACACACACACACAAAAACCCTTCCTGAAACTGGGTCCCCAAGAAACAAAGGTGACTCTGATGAGGGCCCCTGAGGGTAAAGAATCTTCATGTTTTTTCTGTAACCAGGACATAGAAGATCATTTAAAAGGTCATGATTTCCAGATTGCCTTAGCTGGGATTGTACTGAAATGTACATTCAACTATTCAACCATTCTATTCCTGTATGACTCATTCCATTCTAAGGCTATTCTCTTGTCCCTGACTAACTAGAGCAAACAGAACTCATCTTTTTAGCAAAGGATTGTGTTCAAAGAGACCAATTGTTTCATTTTTCCATGCTATTGATGAGGAAAAACAACTAAATTAAAATATTTTAAGCCCCTTTTCTTATGTTTTTTTAATCATTTTTAAACTTGTGGGTTTTAATCTAATGCTAATGAGTTAATACAAAGAAGGCAAAGTAGAAAGATGTTTGGTTTCTAGACTAAATCCCCCAACCCCCCAAAAAACCCAAAACTTTGCAAGGGTCATTCATTTTCACCCTCAAACATCATTCAACATTTCCCTGCTTCTGAAGCAGGGTAATGTAGGGAAAGAAAGCATTGAGCTGGAAATAAGGAAACCTGGGTTGCAGGCTCAGCTGTAATAGTAACTAGCTGTGAGTGACTGTGGGCAAATCCTGTCATCAATCTGAGTTTTGGTTTCCTTATCTGTAAATGGAAGAGGTTGGAGCAGAGGATCTCTAATTTTCTTTGAGTCCTCAAATTTTGTTCTATGATCCTGAATGCCAGGAACTACCCTGCTTTGACTCTTTACTCTCCACTCCATCTGGGTATTCTCAGCTGAGCTCTCCAAGCCAGATAAACTTGAGGATTAGCATTTGCCTTCACAACAAGCACAGGGTAAAACAAAACAGCAAACAAAAAAACAAAAACACAAAAACAAAAACAAAACAAAACAAAACCAGCCAACTCTTCCAAGAGGAGAAAAAACAAACTTCTTCCTTCCTGATACTCTAACCGACAATTAGATTGGTGTTGTACCTGCACTGAGGACACAGTTTTTGAAATCTGACACTTACCAGCTGTGTGATTATGGATAAATTCCTTTAACTTTCTGGATCTCAGTTTTTGCATATGTTGAACATGGAATACTTGCACTGTCTACTTCAGAGGGATGCCATGACAAAAGTACAGTGGAATCCTTAAAAGCCCTATAAATATGATTTTATTGTCTTTACTTTATTCCCTACCACTCACATATCCAATTTCTTAGTTTGCATTTTTAAATCTGTGATCTATCTAAATGTCTAACTCACTGCCTCCCTCTGACCTCTGATCCACAAATTAAACCTTGGCTCCCCTAATGTGACCATTTTCTACTTGTAATTGCATTTTCTCCAAATTTTCTTTGAGGCTCTGACTGGCTTCTCCATTGTATTTTAAGCTGTATTCAGTATTTTGATGGATCTGACATCTAACTTCCCTCCCTTTGCTTCCTTCTGGCTTTGCTCCTTGCTGTTGACAGTCCAGAAATTCTCTGCTGATGGAGCTGATATTTGGAAAGCAGAGGAAATAAAAGAATAATCATTTCCTAACACCAACAGCATAGCATGGTCAGGAGATAGAAATTTCTAGAGGAACTACATTTCTACACTCTTCAGCATCTTTAAAAGTGAGACTAAAAAAAGAGCTAATAGAAGAGAAGAGAGGTCCAAGTTGATGCAGATAGGAAGTATTGAGGCAGGGGAGACATGTTTGTACTGGTCATTGTAAAGGGTGTCCTTAGTTCTGTTTCTCACTAATTAAAAGATGAATGGGTCTATGTAATCAAGACTTCTCACACTCACTTGGAGAGGGCAGGTTTTTTTTAAACATTTACCTATTATTGTTAAATAAGTCTGAATCACAAGTCTGCAGTTTAAAGTTGTCATTATTCACAGGCAATAAAATAGGTCATTTTAGCTTAGCTTCTGTTTGGTTCCCACAGCCAACTCCATATGAATTGGTCAAGATCATCCTAGCTTTGGCTTTGGGAGGTGTTTTATTTGAGAGGTTTCCACATGTGCATTTCACAGAAACACAAAAATGGAGGTGGAAAGGATGCTTTTTCTACAGCCTCTAGTCATATGTGAAAATACTAGTTTTATTTAGCAGGTTGTTCTCCACATCTCTCTGAAACCTTCCCCCACAAAATTAAAGGGAAAAAAATTCTTCCCTACTCATATTTCATTCACTCGTATCTTTGCTATGATAAGCAGGAAAATTTGAAAATTTATGAAAATCCATTATGCCAGTGTGGTAATAGTTGCTAATAATGGGCTCCTATACCACCTTCCACAGTAAATGATGTATTTGAATCGTTAAAAATTATTGATTTTTTTTTGTTTTTTACAACATCTACATTTCCTAATGTATTCTGTTCCTTCTGCTCCCTAGAGAGCCATCTTATAAAACTACTCCAGCAAAGAAAGAAGGGGAGCTGCATATTTATTTCTTCTCCTTGGAGTCAAACTAGGTCATTATAATTTTGCATTACTCATTTTTTATTTTTGTTCTTTCCATTTTCATTGTTGGAATCATTATGTTTATTGTTTTCCTGATTCTCCTTACTTAACGTCAGTTCATATAAATCTTCTAATGCATCTCTGCAGGGATCATTTTCATTATTTCTTTTACACTAGAAATATTCCATTCTTATACTAATTATATAATTATAATATGCTTCAATACTCCCTAACCTAGGGGTTCTTAAGTTTTTTTTTGTGTTATGGACTCCTTTAGCAATCTACTAAAGACAATATGCCTCTTAGTTTTTAAATGCATAAAATAAAATTATATATTATAGAATTATGAAAGAACTCATTTGTATTGAAATATAATTACAAAAAATTTTTTAAGAAGTTCATGGATCGCAGTGATTTAGGGGATCCCTGCTACCCTAATTCACTTCCGGCATTTTACTCCTAGAGAATGTGCTATAAATATTTTGGTGTCAATAGGTTATTTTTTTTATCATTGACCACCCTAAGGAATACTTGCCTAGCAGCAAAGGTATGAACTTTGCTTCACATACTTTCAAATTGTTTTTCAGAATAGATGTTTCAGTTTTAACATACTTTATCTCCTACTTGACATATTAAAAGAACATTGGATTTGGAGTCAAGACCAGAGTTTGATTTTACCTCTGATACTATATGTGAGATCTGGGTGAGTCATTTAATCTCTCTTGACTTCAGTTTCCTCACCTTTCAAATGGCAGTAACAAAATCTCTGCTACCTACTTTACTTTATGTCATAAGTATTAAGTAAGATAATATATGTTAAAGGGTTTTGTCAACTGCAAAGCTGTGGAAATGTAAACCATTTTTATTACTGGCCTGAAGGAATTGCTCTGATGGTGGGAATTTTAGGTATTGGGGCAAATTGATGATGGTGGGGATATTGGACTCTTTTGAGTCTCCTCAATATCACCATGAGATCAACCCCCCTGAACTTCTGTGAGACTCAGGACTGATTTATAAAATGAAGGGATTGGAAGAGATAATCATCAATAAGCAAAAATCTTTGAGCTACCTATGCTTAGGACCAGAACTGACCAAAGTCTTCAAACTGAAAATTGTCATGCAAAGTTTTCAGTAGAAGAAAAGGGATTCTAGACAGGAGACAATAGATGGTCATTAGGCTATCCTTTCATCTGTATCACCAACGTAGAGTAATTGTTGTGAACTTCACCTAAAATTCTATGACTCTGCTTATCATAACTTTAACCTGACCAATAATCCTGTTAAAATAATGTCATTAACACAACTATAACCAAACCATCTCAAGATCATAAAACCATTCAGTAACATCATTTGACTTGCTGCCCAAGACACAAACTAGATGGTTGGTAAGGATCCAGGAGAGCACTTCAGCCCCAGTGGTATTACTTCTCTTGAATGTTAGTCTGCTTACGGCCCCATTTGTAGAGTTAACTATCTCTTGTAATCTTGTTTGATCTAGTACCATGTTCTTGCTAAACCAGTTATTGACGTTAGATGAGTCAGAGCTGGGTTCTTCCTTGGGCAATAAAAAACAAATTGTTAGTGCTCCAAGGTCCCTCTAACTTTATTCAATTTATTACCATGTTATTGCTTCAGTTGTAATAAATGCTCATGCAATTGGGCTAGCTATGTCTACTAGCTTGAGGTTTAAAATACTTCTAGCAGCAGACTTGAAATAACTGGGTTTGTTAGATTTCCTTTTATATAGCTTTTGCATTATTACAATAAAGTTTTCATAACATTGGTGTTTTCCAAAATATTAACTTATATTTTTAATTATCATGAATTAATTTTCTACTTTCCCCCTCCCCTAAACTACTGTAAAAGAAAGATAAAAAGAAAGAAAGCTGAAGAAGAGAGGAAGGAGGGAAGGAAGAGAAAGGAAGGAAGAAAGAAAGGAAGGAAGGAAGGAAGGAAGGAAGGAAGGAAGGAAGGAAGGAAGGAAGGAAGGGAGG
>NC_058131.1:638134724-638161474 GCF_016433145.1 Gracilinanus agilis
AGAGAGAGAGAGAGAGAGAGAGAGAGAGAGAGAGAGAGAGAGAGAGAGAGAGAGAGAGAGAGAGAGAGGGAGGGAGGGAGGGAGGAGGATGGGAGGTAGAGAGGAAGACCTTGAGAGAATACTTAGAGATTACTTAGTCTTAAACTCTTTAATTTCGAGATCATCCAGTAGATGGGAATTCTACAGCCTGGAAAAGTCCATTGATTTCCCTCAGATTCCACAGGAAGTAAAACAAAGAGCTGGGAGGGAGGGAGGGAGAAAGAAACCCATAAGGGACATCCATGCAAAGTGTGCCACCACAGGGGCACCCTCCTTCCTTTCCTTTCCCCTTTTCTTAGGGTTGTTTGATGATTCACAGGGTTAGGGAGTCAATCACTGGAGTCAATAACTCCATTCTTTCCATTGAGATGAAGGACAACCGGGTAATATCATCTGCTTTGTCCATACAGCTGTCTAGTGCCATAGCACTATCTTCTGACCTACTGATGTGATCTCAAGTTCTCTGGGTCTTGTCAACTCCATTCCCAATCCCAGCAGTGTACCCCCAGGTCTGGGTTTTTCCATCTGCCCTGCTACTGAGCATCCTTTCCTATATTCCTCCCTACAATTAGAATGTGAGTTGCCTGAGATCAGGGAATGTTTTGAATTTTCCATATTGTATTCCCAGTGCTTGACAAAGAGTAAGCACTTGATGAAAACTATTTTATTCATTCCTAAAGTTCTTTGAATTTAGAGGTTTCACAAATTTGCTAATCCTCCGGATTCCTGGCACCTTGCAACAGACTTCAGGAAGCCTGTATTGGGTAATATAGAAAAAGAACGAAGGAATAGCTCAACCTCAAAAACTGGTTTTATCTTTCAACTTCCAGACAAAATAGATGCAAGAGCCTAGACTCTGAATGCCCACAAACCAATCATGCATAAACATACACATTACTGCTTTGTGGCATTGGTTAAGGTCCCTCTTCCTGTCCCCTTCTAATATAATCTCTGCAATTGCTGCTTCCCTGGCTAGATTTCTCTTGAAACCAGGTGATTTCCAACGTAAACTGCAATTTCACCTTTACTTCCCATCAGCTTTTACTCTGCACAGCTGAATACACATAAATAAAGGTGATTAATAGCTGCTGGGTTCTGCTGAAGATACCCATTTAAATTAAATTCTCTTAATTTGATTGGCTTAAGAAGACATGCTTTCCACTCCACTCTCTTTGCTATTTTTCACTTAATGCTGTGATAGTGGAGGAACTGGACGGTGTACACATTCCCATGGCTATGGGTCTTGGGTGTCAGGGGGTGGAAAATAGCCTATCTGCAATCCTGATGAGCGAGGAATGTTTCATTTGCTATGGTTCAGAGACTTGCTAGCTGTGATGATAAGAACAGGGATGGGGGCCAGAATATAGGGCACCCCCCAGATGAGGAACATTTTCTATCAACGCAGGGCTGTAACCTTCTCTGAAATTTAATCTTTAAGAGTTATCAAGGGCACCAAGACGTGAAGAAACATGCCCCCAATCACACGGCCAATAGGATGCTCCTGCCCTATATTTGATCATTATATCAGGATTCCTGATACATTCATTTTATAGTGTGCTTACAGGCTAGATTACATATGAAATATCTATGGATAGTACATCTAAACACAATATAAAAACAGAGAAAGTGTCTAGACCCGCAATCTCAAGACAGCCAGACTAACTGAAGAACCTGAGGAAGAGAAAGGAAGAGGGAGGTATGTGCCAGCTAAGTCGAAGAATTGCCACCCTCACTGCCCCTCAGACCCAGATAGAAAAATTCCACGTCCCTGCTTACACTCAGTCCTTGGGAATAGCAGAACTGCCCACACCACCAGCCCTATTCCTGCCTGACCAAATTCCTTTTAATTAAGATAATTTGGTCTCCAATTCATTTTATTCCTTTTTTGAATAACCTTTTTATTAAATATAGTTTAATTGTCAATACAGAAAATATTTGATATTTCTGCTTTTTGGTTTGTGAGGGTTTTATGCCTTAATGCAGAGTCAGTTTTTGTAAATCAGTCATGCAATGCTGAGAACTGTTAGCTCTTTCCTTTTCCCAAATATTAATTGCCACAGATCTAGCATTTCTCACTTTTCTAAAATTCTATTTGGGGACTTATTAACTTTTTGTTATTGTTTGATTAGACTAGGTTTGAAAAGGGTATGTTGAGGTCCCCCAACTATTTGTTGAGTTTTATTGTCTATTTCTACCTGTAATTTATTTACCTTTTGTTTTATGGACAACAAGGTGGTGCTGACCTTTGGAGGTGAGAAAAGCTCCAATTCAAATCCCACATGAGACATTTCCTAGCTTTGTGATACTAGGCAGTTCATTTAAACTCTCAACTTCAGTTTCCTCTTCTAGGAAATAAGTATACTAATAGTATTCACTTCACAGGACTGCTGTGTGGATGAAATGAGATAATATATGTAAAACCTTTGAAAACCTTAAAGGTTTTCAATATAAATATAAATGCTAGATATTATTAGCTACTAATATTTATATAGTATGCCATTAGGCACGTATATATTAAGTATTGATATTATTTCAATGCTGTAGTACCTTTTCTGTAATGGGGCATCCCATTGGTCTCTTACAATTTTATAAATAGAAAATCTTGAACCCTTGGACTCCATCTCCCAGAATTCTTTTTCATCTCCCAGAATCCTTTTCCCTTCAACCTTGCCTAATGTTTATAAGTTTGCTGTAAGTCTGTGCCCCACCCCTCTTTTCCCACATGTATGGCTGGGAAAGCTGGCTTTTACTTAGACTTTGACTTTTGTCTTTTTATTTTCTTTTACTTCAAGTTATTATTAATAAATTTATTAAATATTATACTTTAAGATATTGTATATTAATTTTAATCTCACATAATTAAATGTATTTTTGGTTTTGTCTCATTTAAGAGCATTGGTGCTACTCCCACTTTTTTGAGTTCGGTTGAAATGTAGTAAATTTTCCTCCAGTACCTTAGTTTACCTCTGTATAAATTTTTTATATTTAAGACTGTGTTTCTCATAAATAATATATTGTTGAATTCTGTTTTCTAGACTATTTATCCTCCATTTTATGAGGCTAAAATTGGGGTTCTATTGATTAAAAGTAATTATGTTTGATAACTAATAAAACTTTCTAATTGAATCAATCTAAATTGTATGAAAAGGGTCTATATATCTCCAAATCATTCAATAAGTCATAGCCCAATTATGTGAGATAATAAAATCTTCCAACCACTCTTCCCCAATACGTTCCTTTTTTTCCTCTATTTTTTTCTTTTAGAATTGTCAAAATTTAAGAAATCACTTCAAGATCCCAGAGGACCTTATTTAAGTTTATTGATGAGTTATGAGAGGATACTTGTTTCCCTTTTCCCTGTTAGAATGAAGCACCTCAGTCTTAGAACCTCTTCAGACTGCTCACTCATATTTAACTTTTTGTATTTCTCTTTCAAAGTGTTTTCTCAACTCTAGTCTTTTCATCAGGATGTTTTAAAGTCCATTACTTCATAAAAGTAGCATTTTCCTCATGTAGACAAAACCAGCTTTGTTGGTAAGTTACCTTAGTTGTAAACCTCTATCTTTTCTCTTTTGAAATAACATTCTAAATCATCCTTTCTGTTATGGTGGCAACTACCAAAGTTTGTCTAATTGTGCTTTCTCAGTACTTGAAGTCTTTCTCTTTGGCTGCTTGCAGTATTTTTTCTTTGACTTTGTACCTCTACATTTTGGCTCTTATGTTTTTGTGAGTTTTCATTTTGGGATTCCTTTCAGAGGGTGACTGATAGAAACTTTATATTTTAGTTTGCCCTCTCATTCCAATAGAACTGGGAAGTTTTAATTCATGATTTCTTTCTTTTTTTAAACCCTTACAAAGGTTTTATAATCAATACTAAATATTGGCTTCAATGAAGAATTGTAAGGGCTAGGCAATTGGGGTTAAGTGACTTTCCCAGGGTCATAAAACCAAAAGTGTCTAAAGCCAAATTTGAACCCAGGGCCTCTCATCTCCAGACCAGGCTCTCTATTCACAGAGCCATGTGTTTTCTAGGTGAGTTGTTTTATGAAATGTAATACTTTCCATTTTGTTCAATTCCCCCCCCCCCCAATCATTAGCTCTTAGTATAATGCCCAGCTCAAAATAGGTACTCAATAATGCTTTTTTGATCCAGTTTCTATATTATGGAACCTTTTGTTTGGTCCATTCTGATTTTCCAATAAGTCTATTACTTGGGTAAAGTTTTGCCCCTCTTATACTGAAATATTAATTCTCTTTCCAATTTTTTCCAATTCTTTCCTCTAAGTATCTCTTTTCATTTCTAATACCACTTTAATTTAAAAAAATTTTTTTAAACCCTTATGGTTTAGAATCAATACTTAGATTGGTTCTAAGGCAGTAGAATGGTAAGGGCAAGGCAATGGGGGTTAAGTGACTTGCTCAGGGTCACACAGCTGGGAGGTATCTGCTTCCAGATTTGAACCTAGGAGCTCCCATCTCTAGGTCTGGCTCTCAATCCACTGAGCCACCCAGCTGCTTCCTATCATTTTAATTGTAATTAATTAACTTGCTCATTAATTTACTTATTTCATTTATCCAATCATCTGTTTTTGGATTCATTTATTTACTTATCTTTCTTCTATTTATCTATTATTTGTAATCTCTCTTTTCTACAAATGAGGGCTTAACTCTGATTGAAGCTCCAGTAGACAGTGGATGGCCTTAGCCCATGTAAGCTCTCTGGAAGGCTCTGCAGGTTTAGAGAGACAGAAATGTAGGCTTACGTCTGATCTTACTCCTGGGTCTAGTCACTTATTCTTGAATCCCACACCAGAGTTAGATCCCTCCACCATCATTTTCCTATTGGAAGATTCATGATTTTGGACTGGAAAACGGATCAGCCTCAGTTTGTCCTTTTATTTACCTATCACTATTTCTTCTGTTACTCTTCTCCATCTTTGTTAAAATCATTAAGAGAGAGAGAAAGTGAAAGAGGAGGGTGAGGAGAGAGAAAGACAGAGAGATACTGCAGCTGAGCTACATGGTTTCCTTCTATTCCTTTCTTTTTTCTATACCTCCATAGAGCTCTTTCCATACATTTCACTCTTCATTAAGGAACAGAATTCTCAATCATTAATCATTTCAGGCAGTACCATGGTGTGAAACATTTCTGCCCTTCATGGGACATTTTGTAGATCCAGACAAAAATAATAAAAATCTCTATCTTTTCATTTCTTCTTCAGTTATATTCTAATAAGTAGGGTTGTGCAGTATTATAAAATGCAATGGGAAGAGCATCATAATTTTGATACAAAAGAGTTGGTATTAAATCCCTAGCTCTTCTACTTACTATTTCCCCTTCAGGTAAATTACTTCTTTGTGAGTCTCAGTTTCTTCAGTGGTAAGATAATATTGAATTATATTAAACCTATGGCTGATTTCAGCTCATACATCCTATGGTCCTATGTACTAAATACACCCATAGCCTAAACAAGAGGGTTTTCAAGCAGATTCTTTTAGTGATTATACCTCACAAAATATTCTATAAGCAGATTGAATACTGACTCAGATCTCTAACTAAACCCATTATACAAGAATTGTTTCAGCAAATGTAGCTGTGACCTTTTAAAATAAAACACACATACACATATACCATGCTCATATATAATATTACAGATTTTAAAGTCATGAAAATTTAGATTATATCATCATTTCTCAGTATGACAGACTAAATCAGTATAATTTTAAACCTAATTTGCCATTCAATATGTATTCAAGATTTTATCTGAAAACAATATGATCTGAATCATAATTTCTGAAATTGACTGTAATTTACATGATTTCCTTAAAACCAATCAAGATAGAATTTAACAACCAAAAGATTTCATCTGGCATATCAAAGTTGAATAGAATTTTAATTTATTTGAGTCTTCATTGCACCAAAACTAATTAAATGAAAGAAACATTTATGAAATGTTTACCATATGTCAAGCATTGTGCCAAATGCTAGGAATGTAAATACAAGCAAAGAAAGCATATTTTTTTTATCTCAAAGTGCCTCCATTCTAGTGGAGAAAGAGCTGGAAAACTAGCTAGAACTGGAAAATAAAATAAAGGTAGGGGGTGGTGATGAGTTTGGAGATGGCCCAGGGACAGTAAGAAGACTTGATTCCTGGTAAAAAATAAAGGGAAAGATTATCTACCAGAGCCAGTTGACCCAGAAGACACATTTGCAACAGGGAATGGAGATGAGAATGATAGCCAGAGAACAGACAGCAAGAAGACTAGGTTTCTTGGAACATACTATCCTAATGGAGTGGTACAGTCAGCTACTAATCAGTGCAAATGATGAATCTCATGGTTGTTCTATGTGAAGTTATAATCATATGTAAACTATGATAACTGATTCCAGCCCAAAGGAAATAGACAATGAAAATATTTTAAAATATTTTGTTTATTAATAAATATTTTATGTTTATTAATGTACCATAATAGTAAAGAATAAGAAAAAGGAATCTCTGATATAAGTTTATTATAGAGTAGTTATAAAAATCAAAATTTTAAAAATGACTGAATATTATGCCTAAAGATTAGATTACATTGATGATATTGACAAAACACCATTATTATCATTTAAAATATAGTAGCAGTATAGACTGACTTCTCTTTCCTTAAATCTTCTTCCATATACTGGTAAGTGCAAAGATCTTTATTCACATTGTAATGAGATTGAATGCTCACATTTTCACACTCTGAATCAAATGTAATTGGATGACCTGGGGCATTATCTAAAATCGGCAATGCTTTAAACATGATTGTGTTGTTCTTGAAATATTTATCAACAGTTAGGCTAAGGTAACTTGAAAACCAGTCTTCCAAAACAGCTTTAGTTACCCACACACAAAGAACTGGAAGTGATCCATGGTTATAGCCTTGGAAAGCACCAAAATTTTCAGATGCATAAAAGAAATGATTTTAAATTAAATCTCCTCTGCATTTCCTTCAAGTAGAAGTGTTAGGTCATCTTTAGCCATTTTAAATATATGTTGAGATCTTTCTTAGACATATATATTCTGAAGTCATCCTTTTTCAGAACAGGTTTATTTCATCCACATTAATTTTTTTTTAATCAAAGTATTAAGATATTTAGCTCATGGCCTCATCTGTACTAGCCACTTCTCAGGAAATATTATTTAAATGAACTCAATTTTTGAAGTGATCAAATCAAATAATGTTTGCACTAAGTTTCTTCACTATACATTGGGCTGGCTGGAGAGGGAGGAGACTAGAGGTTGTTGCAAATAATCCATAAATATAGGAGGTGCTAAAAGGGTTCAAAACAGAGTTGTGGTTGTATAACTGGAAAGACATGTGATACATCTTAAACTGGAATTTTTACTTTTGAGTGAAGTTTTGTTGATTCCACCTATATACCAGGTAGAGCTTTTACGGGGAAGAATATTGACTTAGAAAGATAACCACAAATAAACAAATGTACTCCCGCCAAAATATGAGTGGCATAATTCTCCTCCTCCCCATGGTGTCATTCTCTGGAGAAGGGAAAGAGATTAAGTTCCTAGTTTAGCTTGGTTCCTGTAGTAATGGTTGCCAAACTTTTTTGGTCTACCGCCCCCTTTCCAGAAAAAATATTACTTAGTGCCCCCTGGAAATTATGAAACTATTTAATGAACTTAGAATAGAATGTAATAAAAAAAAAAAAGTGTGGCCATCACCGCCTACCTGGATTGCTGCAGCACCCACCAGGGGGTGCTAGCGCCCACTTTGGGAATCACTTCAAGAGCATATTCCCAGGTACAACACCAAAACTCTACTTGAGTTTATGTGCCAGGCACCCTGGTTTCTCAGGGTTTCCTTGTAGAAGTGGCTGACTGTGTCACCTTTCCTGCAACCCTGACTTCAGGCTCAAACTCTTGGTCTGGTAGAGGTCACTTCTGGCAACTGGAACTGAGAACAAATAACACAAAACAGAAACACACTCTTCTAAGGTCCATTTCAGGGTAAAAGAAGGAGAGCAAGTTCCTTCCCTCGAACACCAATTCAGTTCGGGGCATCCTGGCTGTCCTCAGCAGTAAGGATCACAACCCACAAAGAGGATGGGACATGCTAAATTTAACCAGTTTTAAAGATTCAGGCAGCCAGTCAAAGGAGGCTACCCCACCCACATGATTGAGAATGCAGCAGGTTCTATGTTGGGCAAACTGATGATGCTCAAAGCTAAATGATGTGCCTCTATGATATCTCTTCCATCCAGCTCCTTCTTACTTCCTGATGCAAACATAGCCATTAGCCCAGAGATACTGCTAAAACACCAATGAAAAAGTCTAAATCCTTTGGTCATCTGATGTTCATGAGGCTCCCTCTGGGAAAGTGCTGGTGAGAAGACCAAAGCTAAAGTTGAGTTAATCTCCTGGACCCCAAATGATTCTTCATCACTTGGGGTCAAGGAGGAGGAAGCCACCAGATTTGGATGGAGCCTCCTACCACCTAGTTGCTAGATGCCTAAATCTCTGATTCCAAACTATCTTCTTGCTTTATACAAGTCCCACAAGGTATGGCCAAACCCCTCAACAGATCCAGATTTCTATTTCAATATCACTACAGTCCATCCAATGGTTTTCAATGACACAGAAATTGAACAAGGAGTTTTCCACTTGCATTTGGCCTAAACTTATGATTGACTGAATGTGCCCAGGACTAGTTCACACCTAGTGATCAATGGAGATATGTTCTCATTGAGTTAAAGTGTCAGTGTGTCTTCTTGCCAATAAACCAAGTCATTGACAAGCATTTATTAAATGCTTATTCTGTGTCCCTTATAAATACTGGTGAGACAAAGGCAAAAAAAATAGTCTACTATGTCCTCAAAGACATACATTCTATGTCCATAAGGAACATATATTCTAAAGAGAGGTGACCACATATATAAGACTTATTCATTGTAGATGAAAATAACATGAAAGGGGATAGCATCTACTCCCTTATTTTAAATGGGATAGTGTAATCCTCTAGGCTGACCTCCTACCCTCGCAGAAATGTTTTATTAATATGACACCAAATTTCATTTGACTCCCCTGTTCTTCCCTATATGGTGACTGATTCATACTCAGGACTTTGTTAGACCAAAAACTAGCTACTCCCTGTGATTTGTTTATCTCATTTTTCTCCACAGAAATAATTTTATTTTGTCAACATGTATAGACAAAGTTTGAAAATATTTCTAAAAAATCATGAGATCAGATAGGAAAGATATTTGTAAGAAAAACTTCTAGATAAGAGTTGGTCTTGATAGCATTGTTTTATAATGGGTTTTTACAATGGGTTTTGATAGTCCTGTTTGTTTCCCTTAACCTCTAAATAAAGATAGTCATTTTGAGCTTTGTGAGTCAAAGTGTTTACTAGGGGCTTGGTGATCAAATCTTAAGGAAGTTTAAGATATTAAAGATCTTAGACCATCTACATGGAAATAATGATCCAGAAATGCCCCCAAGGTATAACTGTGCTCTTTATATATCAGGAGCTAAATTCCTACACAAAGCATATATGCAGAATATAATAAATAACTGTTCTATTTCTACCACACCACACTAGCTTGCTGAAAACAAGGAACCAAATTCAAGGTATTGTATCAAAGGAAAAGCAGAGAAAGTTTGTAAAGTTTTTAAAAATTTATTAATTTTATTTTAAAAGTAGCCCTCCTTATTCATCCCATGCCCTGCAGGAATTAAAAGTCTGTTTTTTTTCTATCTATGATTCATTAAAAACTTATGAATATTTTAATAGATTTTCCATACAAAATTTTCATAATCTCTAAGTGAGGTAGGACATAAAGTTTTCAAAATAGAAACCCAAGGAGATCAAAATCACGTGGGAACAGGATAAGGTATATATCATCCCAGTTGTCCTGTCTACTAGTAATAAGGATGCTTTCAGCAAGTCTCAATAGAATGAGCTTATATCCTAATGCTTTTATTCAATCATAAAAGTTATTTTATCTACCTAGGCAAATGTGTAAAATATTAAGCTTAAAGAAATAATAATAATATAACAATGTCTCAGCCTGATTTCTGACTTCCATTAAAAATAGATGAGATTGAGATAATTTGTAATAATGAGGTATTTTTCTCATGTACAGTAGTGTTAGGAGCCAAGACTATAATATAAAAATAGTAACTCTTCAAGGAGAAGGATACGGATCATGAGCCCCGCTTGGGCGGGGACATAATTGCAAAACCTCCTCCAGACTTTCCACATAACTGCATGTTCCTTTCCGCGTTCCTTCCTCGTAACTACTAGCCCCTTTCTCTCTTCATCCCGACCGCCAGCCCCCTCACCCTGAACATATATATTCTTGCCCCTTACCAGCAATAAACGAGCCTTGTCACCATTAGACTCCCTTGTCTTCTTGCGTGCTGGGTCTCTCCTCTCTCTCCCTATGGTCTCTTAGGTTGCTGTTTCACGGACCCCACAGTTGTGTCCGGCTGGATCCGGACACAGTAGTTTGTGTGTCTATGTCCACATGAATTATAGAAATTCAATTTGTAGGGAAAGATGAATAAATATCTCTGGAATATCACCAACCCCTCTCCAAGAGAGATGATGGTACCTGTCTTCAGGGAAGCTAGAGTAGAGGCCAAGAGACTGCTGCTCTCATCTTGGGATACTGGATTAGAATTATAGCTATATTCCCAACCACACCCCTAACCATTGCTAGTCTAAGGGAAATAATTGTGTTCTTAGGTTCAAACTGTTTTCCTAATCATTCTTCCTTAAAGATGAAGGGGTGCAACTATCCAAAATGACAGTTCCTTCCCACAAGAATGAAGAAACTCACTTATCTAAGCAGATAGCAAACAGAAATCAGAGAAGTTATACAAATGAGACTATACCGTACAATTCATAGAGTGAATGAACTCTTCCACTGGGAACAAGGTCTCTGAGCTCATCTGAGAGTCTCAGATCTTAGTGAAGGGGAAATTGCCCAACAACTTAAGGAAGGTGAGCTGGAAATAAGGAAAATGTTGAACCTGCCATTTTTTCCCTAATGTTTACCTTCATAAGTCTATTTTCTTTCTCTCTTAGTTTCTCCATAAAGAGAATGTAGAACCACATATATTTTCTCTCAAGCCAAAAAGTCTTCAAAAGAGGTTCTCTCATTTCCCAAGCTCTTGTGTCAATCCTGGCCCCTCACACAGACATGTAGCATTGAGTGATAGCAGACATTTATGTGGGCCTTTAGGTTTTTCAAAGTGCTTTACGTACATTATCTGCCTTTTAAAAAATATTTCCATATTTCCAAATCTTTAATTTTGTGAGGGTGAAGTACTTTTTCCATTATAGCAGTTTGCAGTACCTTCCAGTTTTAATAGACAATTTTTGTGAGTTGATTAGCTTAGGAAAAACAAACACCCAATTCATTACCTGGGTGCCAACCCTCTGATGTTGGATCTTTAACTTGGCCAGCCTGGTCCTTGGACCAGACGAGCATCCAGGCCACTGCTAGAGTCATACTCTAAGCCTTCTTAGCTTGGTAGCATTGGTCAGAATTTGTGCATAACTGGTCAAACCTTTAAGAATGTAGGATTGCCTCTACACCAGTGCGAGCCATCAAAATAGAATTTTCAAAGAGGAGTAAGGTGATCCCAGTTTTTTGTTTACTCAGAGGATGGGCAAGACTCCTCACTTCTATTGCTATAGCAAAAAGTAGTCATAATACTTGCCAGGATAAGGTCTCCAGAGTTCAGAACAAGGACCAACAACCAGTTGAAAGTTATAGTTTCATATTTTGGTTGAATATGAGGAAGAATCTTTCAAACCTAAGGAATGCTCAACAATTAATTAAACAAAATAACCAACATATATTCAAGGACTTATAATGTGGGGTGCAGATAAATAGGCATAAGAATGCAATGTGCTGGGATATCTAATGGGGGAAAAATTACTTAAAGTGGGGGTGAATCAGAGAGGAGGTGGTATTTGTTCCTGGATTTGAAGGATAAAGGATAAGATGCCAACAGTGAAAATGGAGGGAGAAGGCATTCTAGAAACAAAATAGCTTAAACAACTCTACTGAGGGAAACAATGGTGGAAAGTGTTCTAGGAATGGTGAATTATCCAATTTGGTTGAAGGGATGATTAAGGAAGGAGACTAGTGTAACATAGGGCTCAAAAGGTAGATTGGAGCCAGATTTTGTCCCTCTCAGATGTCACATTCTATGTGTTTGCATTGTTATATAAGAAGTCAGGTGATATGACCTCTAAGTTTTTTTCCCAAATCTGAAATTCTATTTTCCTATTATTTACAAAGTCTGTTTTAGGTCTTCTCCCATCATTTAATTCTGTGTGTGTGTGTGTGTTTTATTGGTCCAATCATATCTTAACCTCCTAAGGGAGGATGAAGAGAGTCAGGAACTGTCCAAAGTGAGCTGAGACTTTTGAATCACAAGAAATAATAAAAGTCAAATATATCCACATTCTTAGTAATCCCTTTGTCTTGCCTACCAGTGAGCTTCAAATAGCAGAGTCTGTATACTTTGCTAATCCCCGCAGTCTGATTGATCCTCTGTTGATGCTTATCAAAGTGTAGCTCTTCTAAGGAACAGATGGAATTAGAAAAGTTGGGAATTTTCCTCTAATGTTACATGGGCTACTTATAGTAATAGGCTAGATCCCCTTAAGGAGCATAAGACATATATCCACTGAGAAGGGAGATATTTATTGTAGAGATAGCCCGATATAGGGGAAAACAGTAATTTTTAAGACTAGGGTTTGAATTCTGGCTGTACTACTTAACTACTTGTGTGACCAAAAGCAAGGCACTTAAACTTTCTGAGCCCTGGCTTCCTCGACTATCTCATAGGATTATTGTGAAAAAGGAAAAGAAAAAGAAAAAAGAGCTGCACAGACTGTCTAGGGTTTCATAAATGTGAGTTGTTATGTTAATGCTTCTATAAATTCCTCAATAAGCTATCATTGTCCTCAGAAGGACAGAACGAAAATAGCCAAAGGAAGAAGATACTCAGGATTCCTAAGAAGCTAGTAAGAGGAGACTTAGCTGTCCCTGATGAGTTCTTGTCACCTAGCTCAGAAGAGCTACCCCTACATCATTGAGAGAGGCAGAAAATGTGATTAGCAATTGCAAGTCATCTTTTAAAGACTGTGAAAAATGAGGGAATTACTACAAGACAGGAAAAAGACAATGGTGGGTTTGATTTAAAAAAAAAAGAGGAAGAAGAAAATGGGATCTAAAAACTAGACAATTGATCATGACATCATTTTGGCAAAATTCTCTCAGGTACTTTTAAAAGGATGGCTAGTGTACACATAGATTTTCTTTTGTATTTTGCTCATTTTTCCCAGCCCCCTTCCTTTTTTTTTTTTTGGTGATCTTGCCTCTATGTTGAGGTTTAGCACTGTTCCTGGGAAGGGGGAGGGGAGGAGAGGGGAGGGAGTACTGTCCTTGGATTTCCCCCAGATGCTCTGACCACTGGATTGAGCTAAATTCTGTTCCCAGTTGCCAGATCCCTGGGGTGTTGTAAGTATTGGGCTACTCCTCCCATTGAATGAATCCTAGGTGTTCCCTGTCCTGGCTACCCCTGCTCCTGGGTCTCCCTGTGCAGAGTGAACTGGGCTGTGCCTCATGCTCTCCCCTCTTATCCCAGCTAGAAAGGTCCTTTCTGCTGTCTCTCTACATTTTCTTAGGTTAAAACATGGCTTCGTCCTGTCTTTTATTAGTTCTGCTGCTCCAGAATGTGGAGAGAGAGAAAGAGAGAAAGAGAGAGAGAGACAGAGACAGACAGAGACAGACAGAGAGAGAGAGACAGAGAGAGGAGAGAAAAGAAGAGAAGAGAAGAGAAGAGAAGAGAAGAGAAGAGAAGAGAAGACAAGACAAGACAAGACAAGACAAGACAAGACAAGACAAGAGAAGACAAGAGAAGAGAAGACAAGAGAAGAGAAGACAAGAGAAGAGAAGAGAAGACAAGAGAGAAGAAGGGGCAGTATTTGGAGATGGGTTTGGGTGAGCTTTGAATATTTCTTTACTCTGCCATCTTGATTCCAGGAAGTAGAAGTCTAGCCTACTAAATAGCTAGAAAAGGAATTCATGATCATTAAGAACCATAAAGACTTTAAGAACACAATAATTTTTTCCCCTTTGAGTAGACTGATAGATCCAGGGAATGCTGTAAGATACAGTTTGCCTAAATTCTATCATTTAAATTAAGTATTTGACAAAGTCACATTCCATTTTGGAGGAGATGTAGATAATTGAATTAGATAAAATAAAATAATTTGTTCTGGGAACTGACTGAATGGCCAAACCCAGAAAATAATCATTAATAACTTAATGCTGGCTTGCAAATAGTTTTCTAATGATCTGTGCTTGACCCTGGGATATTTGATATTTTTATTAATGACTTGGATAAAGGCAAAGATGGTATGTTTACAAATCTTTTGATGATAGAGTTGTGATGGATAACTAATAAACTAGATAAAAGATCTCAGTAGGACAAGTCTAATAAAATTAAAGATATTAGGGGTAATTGTGAAGTCTTATGCTTGAGCTAAAAAGTCAACTTCACAATTTTGGTATGGAGGAATCATAAGTAGGAAGCAGTTGATCTACTAACAGTTTTAGGAAACTGCAATTTCCATATGAATTGGCAGTGTGATATGGCCATCAAAAAAGTTAATATAATCTTAGTCTATATCAAGAGCCACAACCCAAAATTAGGGAAGTGACAGCCCCAACCCTGGTCAGAACATATCTGGAAAACTATGTTCACTTTTGGGCACCATATTTTAGGAAGAATGTTAGTAAGTTAGAAGACATCAAAAAGAGAGTCTCTAGTACTGTGAAAAGCTTCATATTCTTACCATGAGAATAAATTGAAGAAACTAAGGATGTTTCGCTTGGAGAAGACTTAGGTAGGACATAATTACTGTCTTTAATTATTTGAAAAAAGAATTAGTAGACCTATTCTTGTGGGACTCCAAGAGCAAAACTATAAGTAATATGAGGATATTGCAAAGAATGAAATTTTGGTTTGTTATGAGAAAACCATTTCTAGTTATTTGAGATATCCAAAAGTGAAACTGGCTCTCTTCCATCATCACGGCTTCCGTTTTATTGGAGGCCTTTGAGCAAAGCCTAGTAGACTTCTGTTGAATTTTTTTCAGAAGAGACTCTTATTTAGGCGTTGTTTAGACTTCCAACTTAAGACTTTTCAAATCTAGAGTTAAATTATGGGAATAGGAATAGGATATTTAGAGAATTTTAGAGAATTCTAAATCTCTAGTCTAATTTAGAATTTTAGAGAATTTTGGGGAATAAGTTCCTTCATATTCTATGGATAAATGATGTTATAAATGTGCTAAGAATTGGTAGTGTGTATACTCTACTATACTTATACTCTACTATACATAAGTGTAACCTTATATTTGATGGGTTTCCCCTCCAGTATACAGGGCAGAAGCCCATTTGCATGCTGTGATAAGCTAACATGAGTTTTGAGGAAGATTTAGCCAAAAATAAAAGCAAAAACAGAGGATCATTTGACTGATATTTTTGTTTTATTTATCATAAACTATCTTTGCCCATGCTAATGCATTTTGACTGTATTTTGAAGCCAATCTGCCTGATTTCAGTAAAATAATCCAGCTCTAATAGTCTATGGGTCTATGATTCCATTTTGTCTATGTGATGGAAAATTCTGACTGAATATTTTACTTATCTACTGGCTACTTTAGGTTTATGAAGAAACAGCCTATCTGTGACTTAGATTTAAAAAAAAACTAACCACACTACAGAGGCAAAAAAAAAAACATTCTCTCTAAGAGGAGACAAGTCATGTTCTGTCTTTTAAAATTTTCACTCTGTGGCACAGACTGTCTTCAAACTATTGCTGGTCCTATTCTGAATGCTCTTTGAAATATACTTCCTGCTGCAGCCTAATTGCATCCTTTGCCTACATAAGTGATTAAATATTGAAACAGTATCTACAATTGAGAGTCTTCTCTGGCGATATAAGTTTAAGATAAAACAGTTGAAAAATGCAAATGTCAAATTACTGAATCCAAATTAATTTGATCCTAAGTTTTTGTGAAATGTCACAGTGGTTACATGGCATATTTTCCTCCAATTACTTTAGTATGAAAACTTATCTCACACAAGAAAGCCATTGGGATTTCCATAGCATCATTCTGTCAGGGAGTTAAGTACAGTTTAGAGAGGTGGTCCTTATTTATAAACAATGTGCAATGAAGCTTATATGCAGGAGTCAATGTGGTAATAAATATGATCAAAAGGGCACTGGTGATGGCTTCCACTACGGATTCTTTCTGAAAATCTTCAAACAGTGCAATACAGAAGTTAGAAATACAGGATAGAAGATAATACTTAAAAACCCACTCTGGGTCTCACTGAGAGAACAAAAAATGAATGAATGAATGAATGAATGGACAGATGAACGGGAAAAAAACATCTAGTTACTTTCTTTTCTGAGTCTTTGAGCTGTGACTGATAAGGAGATAGAAATTTCCTCACCTGCAGGGGCATTTGTCTGGTGGAATCTCCCCCAATTAATGTTTCCTTGGGTGATGTCTGTGGGTGTGGGACTGGCGCAGAGTTGGCCCTCAGTGGTTGCTAGTCACCTACTGGCATTAGAAGTGGCAAGGATGGTGGTCCTTTATGCCCCAGTGAGACTCCACTCAGTGATGGATGCAGAGGCTGCATGGGATACAGGACCAGTGGTCTGGCAGCATCATTGCTACTACCTACTTATAATGTTGTTGCATAGGGATCCTAGTACTTAGCAGAGTGCCTGCCACAAAACAGATGCTTAAGGACCATTTACTGGCTGACTGATTTGTACTTTTATATACAAACTGGTTTATTATTAAGATTACATTGATGGGGGGTAGCTGGGTAGCTCAGCGGATTGAGAGCCAGGACTAGAGAGATGAAAAGTCCCAGGTTTCAATCTAGTATCAAACACTCCTAACTGTATAACTCTGGACAAGTGACTTAACCCCCATTGCCTAGTCCTTACCGCTCTTCTGCCTTAGAATCAACCAATACACAGTATTGATTTTAAGATGGAAGGTAAGGGCTTAAAAAAAAAAACACTATTGCATTTATTGGTAGGGCAAGTTAGCTTACAGCAAAACCTTTAAAAATTCAAATTAGTCTGTCGGTTGACCAGAATTTTCTCCAGATTGACCAATGGATTCAGTCAACCATGGGTGCCTCATACTTCTAGCGCCATCTTTAGAGAGAGCCTGACATCTCTATTGATCTGTCAGTCAAATGACTTGCCCAAGGTCACATAAGTATTAATTGTTAGAGTTGGAATTTGAACCCACATCCTTTGCCTCTAGAGCTTCATCTCTTTTGATTCTACCTTTCTGGCTCCTAAAAGAAGCAAAAAAACAACTAGAAAGCATTTATTAAGTATCTACAACTTGATCAATGATATATGTAAAACCCATTTGAATTGCTCGTTGGCTATGGGAGTGGGGTAGGAGGAGGGGAGGGAAAGAACATGAATCATAACCATGGAAAAATATTCTAAATTAATTAATTAAATAAATATTAAAAAAGTAAAGTATCTACTATGTGCCAAACATTGTGATAGGTACTGGGGATACAAAGAGGTCCTCGAGAAGCCTATATGCTACTGCCATGGCTTCTTCTAGGATAACCCTTAAAATCCCTTCTAACTCTAAATTTATGATCCCAAGATTTTCTTGGGACAGGCAGATGGTATAGTGGATAGAGTACCAGGCCTGAGGTCAAGAAGTAAGGAAAACTCATCTTGTTAAGTTATACTCTGGCCACGGACAGTTGCTAGCTATGTGACCCTGGGCAAATTACTTAACCCTGTCTGCCTCAGTTTCCCCATTTGTAAAATGGCAAACCACTCCAGTATGCTTGCCAAGAAAACTCTAAAAGGGGTCATAGATCAAACATAACTAACAAATAACTGAAGTGATTGTCTAATTTAAAAAATAATACATTTTCCTTTGCACCACAGCATGAGCTGCTCTTATTATTGAGAAATGACCAATTTCATCTTTGAGAAACTTGAAGAAGAGTGTGCATTTTTACATGGCAGGAAGAAAATGTAAAAAATACTAATATTCTCCATTTTGTTCTGAGGACAGGAATCAAACCTCCAAGAGGACCCTTGTAATAAATGTATTATGTCTTGGTTGTGTTCTAGTCGCATTCAGAGCCCACAGAACAATCCCAAAATTGGCCCATCTTGTGAATCAGCACCAAATATTTGTTTCTCAGACAAATTCCTCTTTGCTTCATGGGAAACTCCTCCAGGGAGGGAGGCTGCTGTGTGATTCTGAATGGGAACACTCACTGTGTCTAGGAAACCAAGGTGGAACCGGCATGATTGAACAGATAAAAGTAAATAATTGACGAAGCCAGGTTTCTTATAAATCAAATGTTTCACATGTGGGTACAACACTTACCCTGCTCTTTATCACATGACGGATTATCAAAGAAAAAATTCCTGGGAATTTGCCAGCTCCCAGTAAAGAAATCTTTGGACGAGGATTAACTGTCCTTGAACAATTCCTACAAAGCACTGAACAAAAACATAGCTTTCTTCTGCTGTAGACAAACATGTCTTCTTGGCCACTGCTATCTGTTTACTTGCAATCTTACAACCTTAGAGCTAAAATGGACCCAAGAAGTGATTTACTTTATCCTCCTTAATTTACACACGAGTTGCCTAGAGAGGGGAAGTACTGACTTCAGAGAAAAATAAACAAGCTCTAAAACACTGATAGAAAAGAAATGGCTCCCTTGCCACAAAGTTCATCATGGGAAGGACTGTTAACTTTGAGATGCAGCATAAACAAAAACCTTTTCTCCTTTTTCCATGGAAGGAGCTCAATTCAGCCACCCTTGCCTAAACTCACAAAAGATTTCCTTCTGAGACTATCAATTTGACCTGGAATACAGAGCTCATTGAGTGAAGGCATTTGAAACCTAAGGGCCATCAACCACTTGGAGTGGTTTTAACTTCCTAAAGGCTCATATTCATCATCTACCAAATGGGAATAATAATATTTGCAGTGCCTACTTCATAGGGCTGTACTGCAGGAGCTTTATAAGCTTTGAAAACCCTAAAGCATGGCCCGAGTATGAACAATTTTACTGTTGTTATCATTATTGCTATCACTTATGAATAATGTGGAATGGTGTCTCTTTCTTCAAATTGTTATAAGAGAATTAGGGAAAGTTTAGTAAGAGGCATAAGTCTGTCAGCCATCCAGTTAACTTATGCCTTTTACTAAACTACCCCTAATTCTCTTATAACAAAATGAATGTCAATGTCATTGGATTAACAAATTTTTTTGTAAAAAGAAATGGAAGTAAATTATGTATTAAATATATGTAGTGCATAACATTATAATGTTTAATGGTGTTAATAATTATTGACATTAACTTAAATTTACACCTGAGTATGAAAGGACTACATTAGACTATATTTGGAGAAGAGGAAGAAAATAGCTATTATTTTGCAAAAGGAAATGAAGAAAGCAATTTGCATAGATGAATTTCATGGACAAGTTTTTAGTATTTCTATATTAAAACTAAAGAAGAAAATATGCAGGATCCACTTTGTAGATGAAACAGAAATTAAATGAAATGAAACCATTTATCAGCAGTACAACTAGCTCTGTAACCTGAGCTCTCCACACGTAGGGGTGATAGGAATAATAGGAAATCAACATAAAATGCAAAATACTCATTTTGGACTTACTTTGAATGTCAACAATTCTTAAGTAGTTACTATGTGTATAAAGCCTTGTCTGGCACCTGGCTGGTGGAGGTGGGAGAGAATACAAAGATAAATAAAGCATAGTACATGCTCTTTAGGAGCCCTAAATGTCATAGTAGGGTTGAGACATGTATGTATATGATTATAATATAAACAGAATATGAAAAATGCCCATGATAGGTATAAAGTTTTACAAGAAAGAAAGTATTATTTCCCCTGGAGTGTCATGTAGCCACCATCCATATCAGAATGTTTATTAGAATTGCAAATACTTTGGAATATTTTACAGATTTGCAAACAATATGAAAAATAGACTTTTAGGCAACCAATATTTTGTTTCTGCCTTTTTATTAGAAAAATTGTCAGTAAATAAAAAAAATTTTAATTATCATTTTGTCTATCATGGACCCAAAAATCATGTCATGTTCTACCACCCTCCTTCCTGAATGCTTAGATATAGGGCAACCACAGAATTCTGAACCAGCAACCCAAAGAAGGTGTTAAAATGTATAAAAATAAATAATCCCAAACAAAATTAATTTTGATTACATTCAATTGAAAAAGATTTTGCACAAATGAAACCAATGCAACTAAAATTAGAAAGAAGCTGGGAACAAAGAAAAAACTACATCAAATTTCTCTCATAAAGGCCTGGTTTCTCAAATATATAGGGAACTGAGCCAAATTTATGAAAAAACAGCCATTCCTCAAATGGTAAATGTTCAAAGGATATTAATAGGCAGTTTTTATAAGAAGAAATCAAAATGATCAATAGTCACTTGAAAAAATGCTTTATAACACTATTCATTACAGAACACAAGTCAAAACAACTTTGAGGTACCACCTCATACCCATTAAATTGGCTAGCATGATAGAAGAGGATAATAATAGAAGAAGAAAATGATAAAAAATAAAGTCTGTAGGGGATGTGAAAAAAAAAATATGTACACTTATGCACTGTTGGTGGAGTTGTAAATTTTAGAGAAAAAATTGGCAAGTATCCCCAAAGGGCTATAAAACTGTGCATATCCTTTGATCTAGAAATATCACTTTTAGGTCTGTATACCAAAGAGAGTAAAGTAAAGGGAAAAGGACCTATTTATACAAAAATATTCATGATAGCTCTTTTGTGGTGGCAAAGAATTAGAGATTGCTGGGATGTCCATCAATTGGAAAATGGTCAAAAGTATTGTGGTACATTGTTGTGTTTGAATACCATTGTGTTAAAGAAATGATGATGAGTATGTTTTTAGAAAAACCTGAGAAAACTAATATGAAGTCATGAAAAGTGAACTGAGTAGAACCAGGAGACGGTTGTACACAATAACAGCAGTATTGTAACAATGATCAACTGTGAAAGATGTAGCTACTCTGATCAAGACAATGATCCAAGACAACTTTAAAGGACTCATAATAAAAAATGTTATCCACATCCAGAGAGAGAACCAATGAAACTCTGAGGCCAGAATAAAGCATATTTGTTCACTTTATTTTTCTTGTTTTTGCAACATGGCTAATATAGAAATATATTTTGCATGCCTTCACATGAATAATAAGTTTCTCAGTAAGAGTGAGGGAGAGAATATGAAACTCAATATTTTTAAAAAAGAATTAAAACAAAGAACAAATGAGTTTGTGTTCAGTCTTTGCCACTTTATGACTTTGGAAAAATCAACTCTCCTCTCTCTAAGGTCCTTTCCACTTCTTGATCTATGATGACATTTCAGTAGTCCAATTGTAAAATGATAAAGATCTGAACTGAAGTGGTATCAGGGGGAATGAAAGGAAAGGAAAGTTATAGATAAGTGTTCAAAGGATTTGAACAAATAGTTCTCAAAAGAATTACAAACTATTGACATCCAAAGAGATAATATCACCATATTACTAACATATCACTAACAGCAAGGGAATTGCAAATCAAAGCACTATGAGGCTTCTTCTCAGCCTCTGGAAAATGGGCAAGTATATTGAAAAGGTAAGAATAGTTAAAGCTGGGGAATTTTAGGAAGAGAGGAATACTAATCACAATTAATATACCTTGGAATTGGTCCAAGTGTTCTGGAAAGCATTTTGACATACGTCAAGAAAGTGGCTAAGATGTCCATACACTTTGATCTAGAGTTTCCAATGGTTAGGCATATAATTCAAAAAAAGTTAAAGAAAAATTACTGATCTCTTTTGTTTTTTTAAATACTACCTTTATTTCTGAATGTATTTCTCTCTCTTCTGTACCCAGAGGATCATCATTTGTAGAACTCTATTGACTTACCAAAAATCACACTGAAAATGAAGCTAGTTTATCAGCAAAGGCATAGAATGTCACTAATAATACTATTCATTCCTTGTAGCAGTAAAACCCACTGATGTTGGGCATTTAAGCCAGCACCTCCCTGAATAGTAACAGGTAACTCTTATCTAGTATTTTAAGGTTTGTTAAACATTATACATGTGTTATCCCAGTTGATCTTCACAACTACTAAGTGAAGAAAGTTTTATTATTATGCCTATTTTATAGGTAATGAAACAAGCTGAGAGATTATGTTATTTGCTCAACTAGTAAGTATGTGGGGAGAGTTTGAATTCTGTTCTTCATAATTACATGTCCTGTTCTCTAGCCATTACATCGCCTTGCTGCCTATAACAAGCACAGGAATATAAATATGGCTCCTTACCCTCTCGTGCCAATGGCCCACTATGCCTCTGTGTTGAACTGAGTCATTACTTTTTAGAGATTTTTCTTTTTTTAAATAGATCTCAGAAATAATATAATCTAGGGGTCAGCAGACTATGACCAAGGGCCAAACACTACTACCACTCTTTGGCTATCTACCATATGCAATATTGCTAATGTAGTGTTTCATGCTCCTAAAACATGCTTGCTTGGGCTTTGATGCAACTGGCATTCCAAGCCACATTGTAAAGATGCTCCAGGATGTCAGAGTGAACAATCTTATCCATTAGCATATATAGTGGTGCATTCATTTATTAAATAGAACATACATTAAAGGAGAATAACTTTACATATAATACAGACACTTATCTATTGGCTTCTCTGCTTATGAAAAGAGAGAAATTTATGATGGTCTATTAGAGTTCACAATATCCTGAAGTTAAAATATAATGAGATTTGCACAGAAACATAAATTGGAAAGTAGAATCACAATTGGAATAAAGATGTGTATAGGCTTTGTTTGGGAAGTGTTCATGACCCAACCCAGAGAAGGTGTGAAGACCCATCATTTCTACCCCAAAGAAATTCAAGATCATGGAAGAGATAGTATATTGCGTAAAAAAACAACAACATGGGATTTGGGTTTAAGAGACAGAGTTGTGGGGGGAGTTGCCTTCATTTATTTATTTTTTTTTGCCTACATCTTTTTAGACAACCTACATAAATTCAGACAAGTCACACACTCAATTTTCTCATCTCAAAATGGGAATTATAAGATCTGCAGTGCCTACCTCACAAAGCTATTGTGAGAATCCAATCAAATAATACTTAAAAAGTGGTTTATAAACTCAGCATGGAAGCCTTGTCCTGTAGTTACTGTTGCTGGAGAGGCCTCATTCTATTTTTATAAAAGAGGTACCTTGGACTAAACAAATTCCTCTAACTTTATGATTCCCTGGTAGTTCATTAGATGCATCAGATCTTATTTTAATTAATCAATGAGTATTGAGTACTGTGAACTGCTATGGGACGGGCACCCAGTAGGTGCTAGGGATACGAATTCAAAGAATGAAAAATTTCCTTCTTGAAATGAGCTTACTTTATAGATTTTGATATGTAAACAAACATTAGAGCATTTAACTAATAATTTACAAAGTAATTATTAATAATAAATATTATAGAATATTTGATGAGTAGATAATAGATTTAGAATCAGAAAACTTGGATCTGACTATAATGATCCAAGACAATTCCAAAGGATGCATGATGAAAAATATTGTCTACCACTAGAGAGAGAACAGATAAACTCTGAGTACAAACTGAAGAATAATCTTTTACTTTGTTTTTCTGGTTATTTTTTGTAAAAATAACTACTATGGAAACATATTTTGCATGATTTCACATGTATATTGTGAAGTAATGCAAGTGTATTGCTTGCTTTCCCAATGAATGGGGTTGAGGGAAAGGAGAGAATTTAGAACTCAAAGATTAAAAAAATAAAGAATGCTGAAAATAATTAAATAAATTATTTTTTGTTATTAAAAGTCATAGAATCTTACTCTGTACAGACACTTCTGTCATGCAAAATCAGTTTATTATTGTCCTTGTGAAATCCATTTCAAATTAATCAGAGGCCATCTAGACACTCTTTTCTTCTCCCCTAGCTCTTTTTATAGCGAGACAACCTTGATTGGACAGAAGGTGGAACTTGTTGTCAAGAAGACCTGAGTTCAAATGTCACCTTTGATACTTAGGACCTTTATATAGGACGTATGTCATAAATGCTGCCTGGATTGAATGCTTGAACCAGTTCTGTTATTGATCAATTGTATGGCCTGGAGCAAGTAATTTCATCTCTCTGATATTTAGTTTTCACCCATGTACAATGACATGGTTGAATTGTATAACTTCTAAGGTCCCTTTTAGACCTAAATTAGTGGCTTGGTAATGGTGACAGTGATAATTATAATGATCTTAATAGTTTTGGTGGTGGTGGTAGTGGTGATTGGTTGGGATATTTAAGATTATATATTAATATATCTCCATTTGATGATCTTAAAATTCCCTAAATTACTGATATCTGGCTAGTATTCTAATAACAATGAGAAATAAATTAAGCACTAAGAGAAATGTAAGGATAGTACTCACTTAGAAAAACCACATCTGATCTATTGGGTCCTTAAGAACTCTTCAATGTAGTGCAAAGATATTTTTGTTAGTGTTTAGTTGTTCAGTCATGTCTGAGTCTTTGTGAATCCATGGACCATAACACACTAGACCCTTCTATCTTCCGCTTTCTCCTAAAATCTGTCCATGCTCATGTTTGTTACTTCCATGACACTATTTATCCATCCCATCCTCTGCCATTGCTTTCTTCTTTTGCCTTTAATCTTTTCCAACATCACAGTCTTTTCTATTGAGTCATGTCTTCTCATTATGTGGCCAAAGTATTTATTCAGCTTCAGTATTTGACCTTCCAGTGAATAGTCTGAGTTAATTTCTTTAAGTATTGACTGATTTGATCTTCTTGTCTAAAGGACTCTCAAAAGTCTTCTCTAGCACTATAATTCAAAACTGTCAATTTTGTAGCACTCAGCTTTCCTTATACTGTCGATGCAACAGTTTAACAGCATCATCTTTTAGAATTTTAAAGAGACTTCCGGTTAAGATGGCGGCAGAGTAAGGAGCAGCTGCTCGATCTCTCCTGACCGATGCATACAAAACTCCTCAAGGGGACATAAAAACTAATCCAACCGATCAAAGTAACGCCACAACTGGGGTGCAGCTTTGAAGGTACACAGAATCGGGCATTTTCACGCTATAAAGGGGTGAAACAGCTCTCACTAAAACGCGAGAGGAAGAAGCCCCTCCACACCCCCCCCACACCAGGCACAACGCCAAGGCCAACACACAAGAGTGAAAGCAGGATTGGGGCAACCAGTAAATCACTAGCAGCCCCGGGGCTTGTACCTGTGAGCTGCCAGATGTGGGACCCCAAGTGGCTGGGGGGACTCAGGGACTTTCCCCTGCGGTGCTGCCCCGGGGGTGAATCTCTAAAGCAGGGAATTCCCCCAGAGTCCTGTGTGGGTGAAAGCGCTGCCCAGAGCGTGAAGGAAAAGCCCTAAAGTAGGGACTTTCCTGAGCCTATGTGCGGGTGAAGGCAGGGCCCTGGGAGTGAATTGAGATCTCCAGGGCAGGATAGGACATCTAGTGAGGACCTAGTACAGATGAGCCCAGCTGTGGAAGCAGCCCCTGAGGCTGCTGAAGGAGCCTCAGGCAGAGGGGCAGATCAGGGACTACAAGGAGGCCTGACCCCAGGACAAGAAGACCGGAGCCATCGGGAGCTTAGAGGGGGCAGGCAGACCCTGAGTGTGAAGACAAAGCTGAAAAGGGGCGGGGCTAATAATGGCAACACAGAAGAAAAAGATTAGTAAGAAAAATGCTGGAACACTCGACAACTTTTACACAGAGGAGGACAAACAAATAACCAAACCCCCTCCCCCCCCAAATGTAAGCTGGTAACAAGATATTGAAGAGTTCAAACATGAGATGTTGAGGAAGATGGAAGAAATGTGGCAAGAAAATAACAGTTTAAAAGGCAGCATTTCGCAATTGGAAAGTGAGGCAAGTCAACTGAAGACCAGAAATGACCAGACTGAAAAGGAAAACCAAAAGATTATAGCCGAAACCCAAAAGATTATAGCCGAAAACCAGTCCTTAAAGGCTAGAATCGAACAATTAGAAACCAATGATCTCTCAAGACAACAAGAACAAATAAAACAAAGTCAAAAGACTGATAAAATAGAAGGAAACATGAAATATCTCAATGACAAAGTGACAGACCAAGAAGACCGGGCTAGAAGAGACAATTTGAGAATCATTGGTCTTCCAGAAAAGGCAGAAATTAATAGAAACCTGGACTCCATACTTAAAGAAATTATTCAGCAAAATTGCCCTGAAGTTCTACAACATGAAAAAAATCACCAGGACCTGATGGATTCACAAGTGAATTCTATCAGACATTCAAAGAGCAACTAATCCCAATACAATACAAGTTATTTGATATGATAAGCAAAGAAGGAGTCCTTCCAAATTCCTTTTATGACACAAATAAGTTTAATTTCCAATTGGTACTGATCCCAAAGCCAGGTAGACCAAAAACAGAGAAAGAAAACTATAGACCAATCTCCTTAATGAACATAGATGCAAAAATCTTAAATAGAATATTAGCAAAGAGACTC
>NC_058131.1:638171472-638214613 GCF_016433145.1 Gracilinanus agilis
TTTCTCTACTAATTATGATGTTTGGATAAGGCATTTCCCTTCTCTGAGACTCAGTTTTCTCCTGTAAAATAAGAGGTTCAAAGTTAGATAATACCTTATTTCCCTCCCAGTTCTGATTTTCTATAAGTCTAACAGTCTAGATATTAAAGATAGTTTGAAGTGATAGAATTTTTAATATGAATTTAAAAAAAGACCTGTCCCTGTTAGCAAAATCCCCCTGATGAATAGATTCTGCATATTATCAGGAATGGTATGATATTTTAGACAGTACTGTAATCAGATCAAAAGCCCTGGGTTCAAGTCCTAGCTCTAGCTTCAAATTATCTATCTGTATATACATACACACTTACACACACAGACACAAAGAGACGTGTGTGTGTGTGTGTGTGTATGTGTGTATGAGAGACAGAGATACAGACAGAGAGCCTGTACAAGTTTCTTCATCTTACCACGTCTGATTCCTCTGCTTTAAAATAAAAGATAACAATCTGATTCTTATATCCCAGAAGCTGATGTTGGTAGAGCTCAGGTCAGGCTCTGTGTTGAAAAACCCAGTCTCCTCCTCGATTTTTGATCCATTGATCCGTCTAGAGAAATTTGTGCTTCATATATTACAGAAGTGAATGCCAACAGAGTTCTAAGACCTGAAATGTATATTACTAAGTTCTTAAGGCCAATAGCTGATGCCAGGGGTGGTGGATACTATAGTAATGGGCTCATTTGGAAACATGGAAGGAGATGGAGGAGGAAAGTCACAAAAATCCCACTGGGTACAAAGTTTAATGCCCTGGATTATGTGTAAGCAGCTGCAGAAGGAAGTTATTTGAAATGGGGGGTGAGGATCAAATGGAGAGAGAAGATCCAAAGGCAAGAGTAGAGCCAGCATTAATCTCATTCGCTTGAGGAATCTTAATAAGGCTGCCAGCTTGGCAAGGGAGTGCTAGAACAGATGTCATTTGCATATCAAATGGTTTTAGCCCAGTAACTCTAACAAAGGAAAATCCAAGAGGAAACTGAAACTTTGGTGCCATTTCCTTCATATTCTCCCACTTAATATCAATTCTTGCCATTTTCTGCAGGTTCTTAGTCTATGTTTTATATGAACTGATTAACCTGATTATTTTGATTTTTGATGAATGCCACTGAATAATCCAAATGATTATTTTTTCTCCAATTAGTATATATTTATTTTCTCTCCCTCTCTACCCCTCTTTCCAATTTAAAAGAAGAACAGTAAGAAAGACAAAACTCTGGTAAGAAATATAGTTGGTCAAACTAAAAAAATTCTCATATTATTCATGCCCCCAAATGTTTCTTTCATCTGTTTCTTAAATCTATCACTTTTCTGTAAGATAGCACAAATCATCATCAGTCCTCTGCAATCATAGTTGATCAAAGTTGCTAAGTATGTATAAGTTGATTGTCTTTATACTCTTGTTATTATTGTATAAATTCTTATATTTTGTTCACCCTGCATCAGTTCAAACAACTCTTCCAAAGATTTTTTGACTCCATCTTTTTCATCATTTATTATGACACACAAAAGTATTCTATTATTTTTATGTCATAATTTGTTTAACTGGTCTTCTTTCATTTGATTCTTCTTTAGTTTCAAGTCCTTTGACATTATTAAAAAGAAGAGATACTACAAATATTTTTGGAAATACGGATCCTCGTCTTCTTTTTTTGATCTCTTTGTGGGTAGCTGTGATTTTGGAAACATTACTTCCCCTCTTTGGGCTGCCTCTGAAAAATGAGAAATTTGGACTGAATGATTTCCAAGTTCTTTTTCAGTTTTGATAATCTATAAGTCTATGATTCCAGTATTTTTGTCAAGAAAGCCCAAATTCGAAATGACTGAACAATAATAACAGTTAATGAAAGACCATCACTCTCCTGAACTATTATTTAGGAAAAAAATAGATTGGTTTTATTCACTTATGTTTATCATCTGTGTATTAGCTTTCTGTATCATGTTTACATGGAGAATCTGCTTTGTATTCCTTCATTATAAGAATAGGTAAGTTCTTCTGGTAGGCAGTTCAGTGCAGTCAAACTTGACTTGGTACCAGATTGAATTGTGACTTTTAGAAAATCTGACAATAGGATCATAGATTAAGAGCTAAAATGGAACTCAGAGATCATCCAATCTATCCCTCTCATTTTATAGAAGTGGAAACTGAGACTGAACTGAGTTAGATAAATTGCCAACAGCTACACAAGTAACCTCAGAAACAGAATTTGAACCTGTTATTTGTCTTTCCATAGTCTTTTGGTCCAATTCTGACAGATAAGTTTCCTTATTTAAAAAAAAAAAGAAAGAAAAGGGAAAAGAACTAAATAAATTGTTTTATTCGACGATCTTTCCAGTGGTTGGACCAGCTATGAACTGGGGCTGAGGCTTTTTCATGGCTACTTAAACAAGGGAACAGAGGAAGGGTGAGTATATAGAAAGGGCCAAAAGTGTTAAGTTAATTGAGCAGAATCAGGAAGTCACTTATTATGGATGTAGAGTGCTAAGCTAAGTGGCTGAAGATAAGAAATGGGTCTAAATTAGAAGCACAAGTAAGCATCACGATCAACAGTGTTCAGAACCGTAAAGAAGGTTTTAAGTTGAACTGAATCCAAAACAATTTTCTATGCTGAATGACCTGTAGATAGTGTGTAGTTTTTATACTTAGAAATATGAGACTGGCTCTGCTTTCCCTCCTACCTTGAACAAGTTTCCAATTCACCATTTCCCACCACCATTACCATTATGCTTAGGGGAAAAAAGCAACTCTAATCAATCTATGACTATCTTTTTGCACAAAGAGTCAATTCCTATTAATCTAGTTACACATTTGTCTATTCCTCTTTACATGGTAGGGTTTTGTCAAAAACAAAATGAGACATCTGGATTAAGAAACAGAGCCATTAGTCAATTCTCCAGATGTTTTCTAAAACAATGTATTATGAAACATCATCTGGAAGCATGGGTTCAGGTCAGGATAACCTGTGTAGACTATTAGTAGGCAGAAGAGGATTATTTGAAAACAATTAAGGATCCATGTGTTCAAACAACAGAACAGTACATAAAGAAGTTCACCTTAAAGAAATGTATACTCTGATAATTTTTTATCTCCACTGGACAATGTTTTTTTTTTAAATTAATTTTCCTTTATTACCCTGTCTATGTATCTGGAACCCTCTAAATCAATATGTTAGATTTACAATCTTTTACAATAGCTTTCTAAGCTACAGGATATAAAGGAAGAATTGTAATTTACTTTCAAAAAGGAGGATGCAAATATAGAAGAGGAATGATTTTGTTTGCAAATCTGGTAAAGATAACCATCATTTCTCCTAAAGCCATCTTCTGTGTTCATTTAATGTTTCATTTGTGTTATAGTTTTCTTAAAATGGTCTGGGAAATGAGGTACAAACATGAGGTTCAAAGAATTCCAGATGTTAAAAGCACTGATGCTGATCAGAGCTGTCTTTCCAGATGACTTGGATGATACTTTTATGTTTGGGGAAAAATGGCTTGGAAAGCCTGAACAACATGGATTATAAGAATTAAGTAATTTTCCTTAACCTTCTAAAGAGATAATAAATGCATGGTATTGGGTTTTGTACTCTCAGTTATTGGGGATAATGAGTCTGATGGATCTCTTTAGCTTAATCCTTCTGAGATGCATTCAGTTCTGCCAATTGTATGTCCGACCAAAGTTTGGCATTGATGTAAGACTCCTAGGAGCAGCAGGCCTCCAGGTTGCCTAAGGAGAAAGGAATCTGCTCAAGTCTTCAATAGAACAAGATAAAGCTCCCATGATCAGTAGTAGGATTGGGAATGCATAAATACACTGCATTTCCAGTTAGAGCAAAATGAAAAGACAATTATTTTAAAAAATTATTACCTGCTACAGTAAAGGATTTTGAATGAGAAACATGACACATCTCAATCAACCAATAATTGTGAAGGCCCTACTATATGTCTGATGTGATAGGCACTGTCAGCATCTTGATTAGGTTTAGAAAACTTCCTTTTTTTCTTAGAATCTTTGCAAGAAGTGACAAGTTTCTGGCTAAGAGAGACATATTTTGAAATATATATGACAGTTCAATATCAGAAACTGATAAAATGATACTAATGGAAATCATATTTTAAAATATGCGTGTCCATATGCTTTGCCATTGCACTATAAGGACTAATGGTCTTCCCATCTGATTTGCAACTGAAACCTTCCATATGTATCATCTATCCCCGTATTAGAATGTGAGCTTCTTGAGAACAGGAACTATCTTAATTTTTTTCTCTTAAATTTTTTATATCCTTAATGCTAAACACAGTGCTTTCAAGTGGTAGGTACTTAAAATATGCTTTTTTTCTTCCTTCAATCATTCATTCATTCACATAAAATCAGAGGTAGATTATAAAGCAAAAAAGCATTAATGAAAGTAGGATGGAGTAGTTAGGTGACTCTGTGGTTAAAGAATCAGGACTGCAGTAGGGAGATTCTGGGTTCAAATGTGACCTCATATGCTGTATAGCTGTGTGACATTGGGCAAGTCACTTTACTACCATTGCCTAGCCATTTCTTGTTGAGAGAGAGAGAGAGAGAAAAGAAGAAGAAGGAGGAGGAGGAGGAGGAGGACGAGGACGAGGACGAGGACGAGGACGACGAGGAGGAAGGAGAAAGGGAGGAAGAAATTACCATAATAGTCCTATGAGATTATGATCATGATAATGGGAAATTCCAAGAAAAATAATTCTTGAAAGGTCTCCGGGAGAAGAAAGTATTCAACCAGGCTTTTAGACATTATCTCCTTTTGTAAATGCTTATTTTCCTCTCAAAAGTTTTGCTTATTATAGAAACACACATCTTCACCCCATAAAAAGAGGAGGGAGTTCAAGTGCTACTAAGGTTGCCCCCTCCATTCCCTCCACTTCCTCAATCTTCCCCGGAACATTTCTTTCTGGAGCTCAGGATGCCAGGGGACTCCTTTTTCGTGAACACAGAACAAACAGGAAATAAGATTGTCCAATCAGAGGAGTTTCCGGTAGTCCTGGAAGCCACGTGACCTTGAGGTGGGGCAGAGGGGAAGGGGAAATCTCTGGGTAATCTTCTCCCTGCAGAAAGAGAAAGAAAAAGGCGACTGGGAGCCGTGGGGTGCACCTGGGTGGGTGAATGGGACAAGAAAAAAAGAAAATTAATACGTGGGGCCTGGGCTTCCCAGCAACTCTCACCTCTCCAAAAGGGATAAAAGAACCTACTACCCAGAAGTGGAGGATTTGGGGAAAAGAGGGTTGCTAAAGGGCCAGACCTGAGCTCTGCCAGAACACTTCTCTGCCCTGGGTATCAGCTTTGTTGGGGGGTATATCTAGTAGAATCAAAGCTTCCTGTATATGATCTGTAGCTCAGGGCGGACAGGGATTTTTCACCCTGATCCACCCTAGATGTCTAATGAGAATATAGTTTTGCAGTAGGAAAGACTCCTCCTCCCCTCCCCTCCACTCTCTCCCCCAGCCCTCAGAAAAAGGAAGAATCTCGAGGGTGGAGGGCAGGCAGCTACTAAGTGGCTCTGTGTGTTACGGGAGAAATATTCCCAAGTTTGTAGCAGGGTCTCCTCCCAAGAATAGGAGACTCAAACTCCAGAAGTAAGAAAAGAAGTTTATTTCAAGAAGAGGCTGAAAGTGGTTTAATAGCAGGTGGAATAGTCTGGAGGCTAATTAGGTAGCCTTAGTACTAATGAATTGCAGGCGACGGGCTTTGTAAAGGAGCTCATAGAATAGCATTTCTCCTGGTGAGGAACAAGCAGAAGCTCCCAGGCCCTGGGCTGATGAAGCAGCCCTTGGAGCTGATGGAGTAGTCCAATAGGTAATGGAGTAGCAGTCCTCAGTTGGGAAGTTGTCATATTTTATTCCAGAGAAATCTTCATCTCTGGAAAAACGGGCATGACCAAAATTAGATGGAGGTGTGTTTTGGGGTTTGACACATACTTCAGAGGGAATAAGGAGCATGCTCAGGTTAGGGGGATCTTTCTGGAAGGCAAGAGGCCTCATTGGCATGTTCCATATTCCCCATTATCCATCTTGTTATCATTTGTCAGTGTGGGAAAGGTCTTGCTTCCTTTCTGTAAAGGGAACATGGTGGGGTGGCCATGGGGGTACATTGGAAGACCACTATAGGTAATCATAAAAAGTAAATAAAGAACAGTAAAACAGATTAGGCACATAGCTGATGGCCCAGTATAGAATATTACTGAACTAGTATTAATGATTAATGTTTTCAATTTAAGCTTCATTAATGCTGCAGTTTATGTTTAGTATAACTGGTGAGAAATACAAAAATGCTGAGTATGAGGATCCTATTCCTATTGCTAACCCTTACTGCCTCATGTCAGCCCCCTTCAAGTGGGTTAAGAGCCGGGTCCCAGAGACTGGAAGTGGCTGAGTTCAAATTTGGCCTACTTCCTAGCTGTGTGACCCTGGACAAGTCATTAACCTCCATTGCCTGGCCCTTACCCTTCTTGTGACTTGAAACCAATAGGTAGTATTGATTCAAAGACAGAAGATAAAGGTTTAAAAAAAGAATCTCAACAGTTCCTGCCTTCTTTGTAACATGTGAATCAATCTTCACCTATTTGTGAAAAATCCAAAAATTGTTTAATCTGCAACTGTACCTAGTTTACTTACAGAGTTTGTTTAACTAAGTTTGTTTTCTTAGGAGGCTTATTAAGATTGTGATTTTTTAACTAAATTTGTTCAACTTTTAGAATACTGAAGAAAGTGTTGGAATTCTGGATCTTTAACTTTAATGACCTACAGGAATGTTCAAGATTGGAGTAGGCAAATTAATTATTTCTTTGTCACTTAGCAGTTTTGTCTGTAGGAAGCCATATCAGGGTCCTTAGGTTTTCTCTGAGACTTGAATTTATTCTTGAGTGAAATAATAAAGCGTAGGCCTTTTTTTTTACCTCTGTAATTTCTGCATTGGGGTAAATGTATATTTGGCAGCATTTATCTACCATCTGGATTCTGGAGAGAGTTCTCCTATAAGAATTTCTTATGTGTAGCTCAGTTTGAACTTTGTCAGTATCTACCTGTCAGATGACATACACTGTTATCAAAAGATTCTAGATCTAAAATCATAGTAGGAAGTAGGACTTAGCATGAACTCTTTGAGGATGCCCTTTCTGGGTTATATATACCTTTTTTTCATCTTGAAGGTGAATAAAAAGATTTTTCATATTTGGGTCTGACCTGACCTCTTTCTGGTTCTACCTCTGTGATATCTGAGTCATATTTTTCTCTGGAGGGATCAGGAAACGGAAGATCTACGAACAGGAGAAAAAAGGATTTTTTTACATGGGGCTTGTTTTAACCTTTGACACAGCATAAACCCAGATGCATAGTCATTATTTGTGACTAGAATGAATAGAGAAATCAGAGTAAATAAGGGGATTTTTTTCCATTTAGCTTAACCTGAGCTTGACCACAATTCACCCTTGGGTTGTTTGAGTTATACTTATCTCATGAGAGTGAAGCCCAATTGTTCTAGAAGGTAAAGAAGAAATGGGGATTTTTATCTTCCTACACCAGGCCTGCATGCTACCATGCTACTTCTTTGATTTAATTTTTCTCTTTGGAAGAATCAAAGAATCCTAGACCTTAATTTGCTTATAGACATTGGGATTTTTCTCCTTTCAGCCTAGCCTGACCTCTATATAGCATAGAAGTCAGGTACATCTTATATTGATTTTTCTCTAGAAGGATTACTACATTATAATTTTTGGAGTTTGAAGGTGAAAAGATGGATTTTTCACAAAGGCCTGCGGTCTACCAACATCCACTTCTGGTATTTCTGAGGCTCACACATTTCTAGAGAGATCAGTGGTTTAAGGATCTAGAATAAAAGGAAATAGGGATTTTTCACATAAGATTTAGGCTAAACTCTACCAACCCTAGGATATCTGAGTTCTGTATATCTCTAAAAGAATCAAAAGATCCTAGCTCTAGAGTAAGAGGAAATGGGATTTTATTTTTCATACAAGACTTGGCCCAATTTCTACCAGCAACCACCTCTAAGATTTCTGTAGAATTTTTACCTCTAGAGGAGTCAAAGGAATCTTAATTCCATTTTTGAATAGGCATAGGGATTTTTCATACCCACAAACATACTCAGAAAACACCTCTGGGATATCCAATTGTTTGGGTTTTTTCCCTCTAAAAGGTCATAGAATACTGCATTTAGAGATGGGTAGACTAAGCAAAAAGCTTTTTTCCCCCACATGGGGCTTAGCCTTTATTTTCCAAATTTTTGACTTTTTAAAAATTGGTCACTACAAAAGCAGAGAAACACCACCTGTTGGAGGAAAAAGAAAAGACATTTCTCCCAGTATCCTTCCTGGGATGTTTAAACATATTAATCTTTAGTGGGATCAAAGATCTAATAGTGCATGGAGAAACATGGACTTTTAAATACAAGATCTGCCCTAAACTTTACCAGGATCCACCTTTGAGATATCTTAGTCCTCTACTCTAAAAGGATCATAGGACCCTAAATTTAAATTAGAAGCAGTAAAGAGGGATTTTTCAGGTATGACCTGGCCTGATCCCTTGTCAGCATTTATCTCTAAGCTACATGGGGTATATATTTCTCCAGAAGCATCAGTGCATTAAAATCTAGATCAGAAGAAGTAAATGAGATTTGCCACACAGAGCCTGGCCTGATCTCCTTCAACATCCTCCTCTGATATATCTGAGGCATATTTTTTTCTGGAAGGGCAAAAAATCAAGCGCACACCTAACATTATCACAGAAAATAATGATTTTTACATTGTAGCTTGCCTGAATTGTAAGAGAATCTGACTTTTTGATATCTAAGATAACTCTTTTCTCTTGAATCATAGATTTAGAACTGGAAGCAGACATAAGGATTTTCTACCCATGCTGTTTTCTGATTCTGCCAGCCTACATCTCTGGGTTATCTGAGGAATATCCCATCTCTAGTGGATGAAAGGGTCCTATGCCTTGAGCTAGTCTTAAGAATTTTTTCCATACACATGGCCTGATATACTCAAGAACCATTTCTTTTCTGAGATTTCTGAAATGTGTGTCTCTAGAAAGGTAATAGGATCCTTTATCTAGAGATTGAAGAAGAAAAGCAATAGAATTTTCCACATAGGATCTGGCTTAAACTCTTATAAACATCTGAATCACATTGGGTTCTAGAAATTTTGAAGGATCTTAGAGAAAGGGCTAGAAAAGAAAACATTAATTTTTCACAAATGTCCCCAACTTCATATTTACACAATTCTGAAGATATTTCAAAGATACCTTTTCCCTGAAGAGATCAAATGTTTACAGATTTAGATCTAGAAGGGGAGGTAATGATTTTTCATACCTGGACTAGCTGGAACTCTGTCAACATTCACATCTGGATATCTGAGGCAAATTTGAAGTCTCTAAATTAGACTTCAAAAGTTCACCTTTAGAGCTTGTAGAGGATATAGTGATTCCCGCCCCCTCACCCCCCACCAAGAGCTTTGTCCATAGCTCTACCAACCTTTCCCCCTAGGAGATCTGATTCCTATTAAGTTGTACAGAGATATAGTATCATTGATACAAAGCTCTGTTTGGATACAGAGAATTTTCCTCAGGTCCCAGATTGCCCTCTTTGAGAATCTACCTTTGGGACTTAATCATCTACAGTAGGATCACAGATAGGAGGGAAGGTATAGAAAAGCAAACAAGCACTATTAAACACTTATTTTGTGCTAGGTACTGGACTAAGTTTTTCAGAAATATTATCTTAATGGATGTTTAAATGACAAATGTTTATAAAGATCCTCCTAAAGAGACTAGTCAAGAGTTTTGCCTGAATCTAGCTCTGGGTTACTGAATTATATTTCTCCATAGAGGAATTAAAGACCATAGCACTATACCTAGAACATCTAAGGCATTATTTGGTCTTCTAGGGCCTAGCCTGACCTTGACCAGTATCCCTTTCTAGGATATCACTGTCATATTTATGCAACCACTGATCTACAATCATGGATGAACTTAATGGCTTTTCACCCCAGGCCTTCTCCAACATCTACCTCTGGGATACCTAAATTATATTGATCTCTACAGGAATGAACCACACATCTAGAGCTGGCAATGGAAATGAAGATTTTTCATGCAAGGCCTGGTTTGAACTCTGTAATCATCTCTCTCTGGGATAACTGCGGCATTTTTCTTTTTGGAAAGATAACAGTATTATAAATCTAGAATTATATTTAAACATAAAAAAATTTCACATGGGTACTGGCTTTTGCTCTTCCAGAATCTATGACTGGGATATATACATCCTATTTGTTTCTAGAACGATAGAAAAATCATAAGAGTGTTGGGTGCTCCATAGAACCTGCTCTGAGTTTTGCTAGCCTCCACATTGGGGATGACTAAGTCCTATTTGTCTTGAGAGGGATCTGTAGGAAAGAGGTAGGGAGCAGTTTAGCTAAATACCCTTGTGAGCCTTCAGGTTCCAATCTCTAATCAGAAGTCTGCGAGAGTCTTTTCAGCAAGAGTCCCCAGAATAAGTTTTGCACAAAGCCTGGCCTAAATTTCTAGGGGACTTCAAAATGCATATTGACATTCCCTCAAGCACCCTAACTGCTCATTTGATCAATTTCCCATTACCTCCTCCTCCTCTTCCCCACCTCTGCTATATAGATGATCATAGCCTTGATCTTGTCCTCACCCACAAATGCGTTATTTCCATGTTCACGAACTATGGAATTCCCTAATTTGGTAACAGTCTGTTGTTCCACCTCTTCTTCTGCCTTTCAACCCTAGTTTTGATCCTCATCATGACCTCCAATCCATTGGTCCTTCAGTTCTTTTCCAGCCCATCACCCTTGTCCTATTTACACTCTCTTCCATTACCCATTTTGATCTCTTGGTTAACCAGTTCAACTCTACATTTTTCTCTTGATCCCCTTACCTTCTTGTTCTAGCAACATTTTTGTTCCATCAGGCTTCAATCTTGAGTTACTCCCATCTTCTCTTGCCTGCCTGGTATTTAGATGGCCTGGTATTTAGAACATTGGGCCTATAGTCAGGAAGACCTGAGTTCAAAACTGATTTCAGACATTTACTGGCTATGTGACCCTGGACAAGTCACTTAACCTCTGTTTGCCTTAATCCACTGGAGAAGGAAATGGCAAACCACTCTAGTTTCTGGACAGGATGGTCCACAGGATCAGAAAGAATCAGATATGACTGAATGACTGAACAACAATGTGCTGCCTGCTCTCCTATTCCAGGTCTCTAAAGAAAGCTAGAAAAAGTAATAAAACTATGCTGCATGTGAATACTACAAATTTATATTACATATTTCAACTTGACTTTCATTGTGGCAAGGCAATCCTTTTATATACCTCTTTCATCTTTCAATCGAAAGTGCACTTAACAAATGAGGGATTGTCCCTCTGTTGTGGGGGGCTTAAGATGAACCCCCAGGGTTCAGGAAGGGTACCTTTTGCAAGGATGCAAGACTCCAAAACTTAGCTTAAAAACAAAAATAAATTGATTGATTTAGAAGGTAATGTTGAATCTGGCCAGGAGGGCAGCATAGGTAGAAGCCTGCCTCCTAGGTGGAATAGCATAGATGGAAAGCTGCTCTCCTAGATGGCATGATTTCTGGGGTCTTTATACTCTTTATGACAGTGAAGATGTGACTTTGGGTCACTCTGAAGACTTGTCTCTAGAGTGTTGTGCACAGAGGCATGGGCAGGGGGCGGGTTTGGACATCTGACCGGGGTCACCTGAAGACATAGGGGGTGACCTTCATAGTTTAGGGGACATGACAGATAGATGTCTTAGATGCAACTTGATGGTGTCCAGGCATAACCTGGAGGTGTATCTCTCTATCCATCTGAAGGAGGATCCAAGGAGAATAATACTCTCAGGGTCTTACAGGAGTTATCAGATGTTTGGGGTTAGGAGTCCCAAGGCTTTCAGGAAGCAAAGGAATTTTCCTGCTTACAGTTTGCCTGAAACACTTCTATAGTTTTGGGGGTACAGTGCCCATGTCACCTCGACTGGAGAATGGCTGAACAAATTGTGGTATATGATGGTGATGGAATACTATTGTGCTATAAGAAATGAGGAACTGATTGATTTCTATATGAACCAGAAAGACCTCCACGAAGTGATGTGGAATTAAATGAGTAGAACCAGGAGAACATTGTACACAATAACTGAAACCCTGTGGGACAGTCAAATGTAATAGACTGCTACTAATAGCAATACAATGATCTAGGACAATCTTGAAGGATTTATGAGAAAGAATTTTATCCACATCCAGAGAAAGAACTGTGGGAGTAAAAATGCAGAAGAAAAACATGTAGTCTATCACTTGTTTATATGGGTATGTGATTTGGGGGTTTTGGTTTTAAAAGATTACTCTATTACAAAAATGAATATGGAAATTGATATTAAGTTATAATACATGTATAACCCAATGGAACTGTTTGTCAGCTCTAGGAGGGGGGAGGGAAGAGGGAAGAGAGAGAACATGAAACATGTAACCATGTTAAAATACTTTGAAAAAAAAAGTACACTTTTCCAAAGTTGAAAATGATCTCTCTTAATTGTCAAATCTAGTGGCCTTTTCTCAATGCTAATCCTTCCTGATTTCTTCAAATGTTCACGTCATTCATTACCCTTTTCTCCTTGATGTCTCTCCTCTCTAGGTTTCTAACAAACCACTCTGTCCTTTTTGGTTTTCCTTTTCCGTGTCTGACATCTCCTCAGTCTATTTTGCTGTATGTTCATCCAGTTATTCCTGCTAATGGTGGATATCTCCTAGTTCTCTGTTCTGGGCCCTTATTATTTTTTTTCTCTGTACTGCTTCCCTTGAATCATCAGTTCCCATGTATTCAATTAACATTCCTGCTTATGATTCTCACATTTACATATCCAGCCTTACCCTTTCTCCGAGCCTCCAGACTATGTCTGATTGCCTATTAGCCATCTCAAAGTGGGTGTCCTATAGACATCTTAAACTCAACAAGTATAAAACTTAACTCATCTTTTCCCCAATTACTGTAAAGGGTAACCAATTACCCAACGTAAGTGTCATCCTCAATTCTTCACATACTGTCTCCTCATTTCCATATCTAAATCCTTGCCAAGTCACTTTTTTTTGTATATACCTCTGTAATATCTTCTTTCTTGACTCTGTCAGTATCCTGGTCCAGCTCCACATCATCAAATGACTGGATTATTGCATTGGCCTTCTAGTTGGTTTTCTTGCTCCAAATCTCTCCCCACTTCAATCCTTCCTCTGTTCAGCTATGAAATTAATCTTTCCAAAGCAGAGTTATGACCATGTTACTTCCCCATTCACAAAACTTCTGTAGCTTTAAAGCCCTTCAAACATAAAGGCCTTCCCTTTACCTTTCTCTTCTTTTTATACCTTACTCACCCTCAAGTACCTTATACCTGAAAATAACTATTTTAGACTAGACTAGACTATCGTTCCTGACTCACCCTCAGGTAATTTGTGACTCAGCGATGCTGGCCTCCTTGTTGTTCTTCCAACAAAACATTCTTTTTTAAAAAAATCTTGTATTTTCATTGACTGTTCCTCATGCCTGTAATTCTCTCCCTCCTCAAGTACTAGATAAAATCCTATCTTCTACAAAAAAAAAAAAAGCCTTTCTATATCTCTCTTAATGCTAGTGCCTTCCCTCTATGAAAATTTAACATTAGCCTGTACCCCATTTCTTTGGTACCCCAAGACAAATTTTGGATTTAAAAAAATGAGAGGCTGGTCTCTTGACCAGAGGTATGTCAGAGACCTCCAATCAGTGGGGCTATGGAAAGGGATGGGATGAAGAGCATACATTGGAGGCACAAGAAGAAGTGGGAACTCTGTCTGGCAATCCAGAGTGAGAAGGTGCACTTTTCAGCCCAGCTCTCAGGTGACTGGAGGTCTTTTCTTTCTCTGGCCCACTTTTTATTATTTAAAAAATAATGATAAATTGTGTTACAGTTTCTAGAGTTCATCTTAATACCTCTATTGATTATCTCCAATTTATCAAGTTTATATTGTTTGTACAAAATTATTTGTACATTGTCTCCCCCTTTCCCCACTTAAACAATAAGAGCAGGGACTATTTTTTTGTCTAAATCTCTAGCACTTAAGACCATGCCTGGGTGCTTAAAAAATGCTTCTTTTCTTTATTCCTTTTCAGGAGGTGGGTGGCATGTTTCATCATTCCTCTTCTGGAATCATGATTCGTCATTAAGTTGATATAAGTTCCTAAATCTTTTTAAGTTGTCTGTCTTTACATTATTATTGTAATTATGTTGTGTGACATAGGATCCCTGGGAAATCTTGTTGACCTCCCATCTCTAAAGGACATGTGATGAACAGCCTGGACTCTGACCTCAGGAATGCAGAGAAAGCTTAGTTGCAGCCAAAAAGGCGGCTGTATATACACTGAAGTCACTTCACATATATTTATATGAGACCCTCACATAGATGTGTAATGTATTGTCAACCTTGAAAAACACAGAACCACTAAAATAGTTAGAAAGAACAAGTCTTTAATCAGGACAAGGAAGACAGTGCTCTGATCAGCCACTGCACAGAGTCAAGCATTAGATACTACAAAGCTCCAGGACTCTGGGAATAATATCTCAGGACAAAAGCATCTTGAAAGATTTTCCGCAAAGAACTGAAGAACTTGGGATTTTATATACCTTTTGGAGAATATAGGACAGGAAGGTTCAATTAATAGGCTCTGCAATGGACACAAGGGAAGGAGGAGTGGACTACCTAGGAGAGTTCAATGATATAATGATATAATATATATAACATAATTTTATGTTAAAATGTTATATGTAATATACTATAATATAAAGATATGGCATATAATATAATAAAACTTCTAAGACAAAACATAATATATTAAAATATAATATAAAGATATGTTATGATGATAACAGATAGTTTGGAGAAGCAGATAAATGTTCAGGGCCAGATAGCTGCTTTAAGTTAAGAGCCAGAGATTGACAGGCTACAGTGAGGAAAGGAGGGGGTAAAACACTCCTGGCTCTCAAACCCCTCCCCCTATAACTGCTTCTGCTTCAGTTGGTAATGAAGACAGGAATAGGATTCTTCTGGTGAGTTTCTGTTATGGCTGAAACCCCAATAATGCTTCTTTCCTAAATTTATATTCCTCTCAGATCAGTTAGAGGAGATATATAGAAATTATTTATCTAACTGTTGAGGACAGAGGAGATCTTAAACTGGCAGCCAACAGGATTCAACTAAATATACAGACTGAATTGTAAGTATCTTCAAATAATTATCAGGCACAGATTTGAAGGTAAAAAGTTATATTAGGAATTAACAAGGAAAATTAGAGAAAGTTAATGAAGGTATTTGATAAAGGAAAGGTGACCCTAAACTGTTAAATTGATGACCCTTCCCCCTCCTCACTGGAGGAGAGGAAGCATTTAACTAAAACTGGCTCTCTTGCTATTGATAAATATTTTACTCTCTAATCACTAAGTAATTATATAATTATATTAATGAGGAATAGTAATGACAAGTAGGCTAACCCTATGAGTAGAAATCACTAGCTTATGCTACAATGGTTTCTCAGGAGAAACCCCAACTCAGGAGAAACAAGCAGAGTATCTGCTCACATCCAATCCCACAAATTAACTGTCCTCAACCCTTCTCAACTGCCCCTCACCCAAAGTTCTCCAGGGGGGTCCCCTGGAACTCTGGGTGAGGCTCTCCCTGTACCTTTGCAGGGATTCCATGCTTTGCATCTGCACACAACAGATATGATACATAATATAATAATGATATAATAATATAAACTTCTAAGAAAAAAGGGTGCTTTAGATTTGATTATATCTACTAATTCTAAGCTGAGATCTTTGGTACTTTAAGGTTTATTGTTCAGTCTAAGACAAGGTCATTCTGAGACTTCTCTTAAGGCAAGTTTCCAAAGAACAGGGGCAAACTTAAGGATTACATAAACAAAGATGAAAGTATAATAATTTGCCTTCTCACTCATATGTACCTTTTTGCTTGGGTCTCAACATCCAGGCTTCTTATCACAAATATGTTATTGCACCTCAGACACCAAGGTGCCACACAGACATTACTGTGTTACTGACAGATCATTAGCCAAACTTCAGAAACCCCTTCATTTGTCTCCCTCTTCATCTTTCTGTCATGGGGGGCTTGAGGTGAACCCCTGGGGTTTGGGAAGGGTACCTTTTGCAAGGATGCAAGACTCCAAAACTTAGCTTAAAATGAAAAGAGAAATTTATTCATTTAGAAGGTAATGTTGAATCTGGCCAGCCTGCCTGGTAGGTGGAGCAGCATAGATGGAAAGCTGTTCCCAGATGACATCAATTCTGGGTTCTTTATACTTTTTATAACAGTGAAGACGTGACTCTTGCCATGATGAAGACATGACTCCAGAGTGGTATGCACTGAGCCATGGGGTGGGGGAACGTTTGCCTGAAGACATAGGGGGTGACCCTCAAGTTTAGAGGACAGACAGATGTCTAAGATACAACTTGATGACACCAAGGAGGTGTATCTCTCTGTCCATCTCAAATCTAAAGGACAATGCAAGGAAGATAATCCTTTCAGGGTCTTATAGGAGTTATTAGATGTTTTGGGTTAGGAGTCACAAGGATAGAAGGGAGCAAAGGAATTTCCCTGCATATATGTTGCCTGAAACACTTCTATAGTTTTGGGGGTACGATGCCCATGCCATCTCCCCATCTCCAAATACCAAAGGGAATAGGGGCAAAGGTCTCTGTCTTCTGTAGCTTCTTCATAGCTGGGAATGGTTGTAGAGCTCTCTCTCCCTGTCCTCAGGAGAGAGAGAGAAGTATTGGCTATAGGCTTCATCCAGGGGTTCAGGCTAGAAAGGTTGCAGGGTTTGCAATGGCATCTTGGTGACTCCTATGAGTGCTTTCACCCTAGAGGCAATTAGAGAAGTGACAATGTTACAAATGCAAGGTCCACATATCAAGATGCCCCCAGTTTTCAGGTTGAGAGGGATAAAAGGGGCAAGTCACTGAAACCACGGGCCAGAGGTCTGGGGTTCTCTCCGCTTTGGGGGTGCTTCATAAACAGCCAACAGTCAGAGGGACCTGCTTTTGCTACTGCTTCCCCAAGTTGAATCAGAGAATTATCTGTCCAGCTTGCTGGACAATTACTGGGATAAAGCCCCTGGGTCAAATTGCTTTCTCTCATCCACAAACAAGAAAAATGGCTTTTCAATGTCTGGAATCCCTAATGTGGGGGCTGAGGAGAGTCTTGATTTCAAAAGTGAAAAGGCTTGTTTTTGATCACTCCCCCAATCCAAGGGTTCTGAGTCAGGCCCCTTCGTGGCCTCAGAGAGAGGTTTCTCAATGATCCCAAAATTAGGGATCCAAATGTGGCAAAACCCCATAAATACCCAGAAAAGTTCAGAACTGTTTTTCTGTGGAGGGGACAGGTAGCCTGCTTCCTGGCTGTGGTTAGAGAGTGGGAATTTGGGGTGCAGGTGTGTCTGTAAGGATGGGATTTGTGCAAGGGGGAGGGGACAAAAGGAGCCAGAGAAGGAGTGGCTGACAGTTGGTGACAGTTGAGACTAGGGAGGATTCTGGGAATTCTCCAGAGAAGGAAGGAGGAGAAGGGCTGTTGTGGGGGAGTTCTTGGGAGGAGGGAGAGAGAGGAGGAGAATATCCCAGCTCGGATCCAGTCCTGAGGGCTTCCTGATGATCTTTCTTTGGACATTGAAACCTTGATTTCCTGGTCAAAGATTCCATTACATCTCACCCAGCAAAACTTCAACCACTGGGTGAGCTAAGTTTTTGGACTCCATTTGGGGAGCCATCTCTTATTCTCCTTTCCCCATTACCCAACCTTGCTGAGAGACCCTTTCCGGTTTAACTTACAATTATAAAAAATGATAGAAATAGAAACAGAAGGAGAAGGTTGGGAAGTGGGAGCCCCAAAGGTTCCCGCCCGAGTGACGGATCCCATAGAAATAGAAAAGAGGGCACCCTAAAATCCCTCTGCCCTTCACCCCTTTCCTTAACCCCTGAATTGCGAATAATAAAAGCCATTCATTAGTCAGACAGCATTCCAGAGTGCCTGAGAGATAACAAGGGAGGAGGTAACCACAGTTTGGGCTGGCTGCCCCCGTCTTGAAGCCAGACCCCCTGCTGTGAAGTTGACTGACCTCAGGGGAGGCTTGTGTGAACCCCGCCCTCATTCAGAATCAGATTGGGGTACCCCATACCTCATCTTATAGGGAAGCCTGGTCACCAACTCCTGTGGGGCTCCATGACCATCCAGGTTACCCAGTTTCGGGTTGACACCCCCTCAAAGTCTCCCACGGTATATAAGGCACAAGGGGAGAGCTGAGAGACTCACCACATAGACTTTCTCTCTCTCTCCCTTCTATCATAACATTGGTTACTTGGCTCTCATTATTATTACAGTTTTGGTAGAGGCTCTCTTTATTCTTATATGTCCCAAATAAGTTACAGCCTGAGAGACCAGTTGGGCCTTAGAGTCAGAGACTCTGTAACCCCATTCTCCTAGGAAGTTTAGAGTAGAAATTGTATCTGTGATACAAGCAGCCTTTGATGGACTAAATATCAAAATGTCATCGACCTATTGTAAGATGGAGCTGCTTGTGAGTTTTAGGGCTCAGATATTTTGCTGAGGGCATTCCCAAAGTAATGGGGACTGTCCTTTAAACCTTGGGGAAGGGCACAACATGTGATTTTGTGGGGTCAGGGGTCTGAGGGGAAGACCCACTCAAATGCAAAGAGGAATCTGCACTCTGGGTACAGGGGTATGCAAAAGAAAGCATCTTTTAAGTCTGGTATAAAACCACTGAGAATTTCCTGGTATCTGAGCTAGAATGGTGTATGGGTCAGGGAGAATGGGGGGAGCAGAAATTATTGCTTCATTAACATGCCTAAAGTCTTGGACCATATGCCAAGCCCCATTTGGTTTTTTCAATGGGAGGAGGAGTGAATTACAGGGTAAAGAATAATTCTCCAATAGACTATGGTCTAGGGATTTATCCAGGAGAGGTTGTAATCCCTTTTTGGCCTCCGGGGATAAAGAGTACTGCTTTCTGCATGGATAAGGAGAATTGGGTTTAAGGTGGACCATTACTGGAGTTGCATGAATGACTTGTCCTGGAATGCCTTGATTCTAGACAGTGGGAAGCCCCTTTCTCCCAGATTTCTGATGAGATTGTTGAAGGTTTTCTTCAAGCACAATGAGGAAGATGGAGTTGAGATAAGAGAGAATTGGGGGCTAAGGGGCATGGGGAGGAAGGAATAATAAAAAATACACGTTGAAATAATTTGTCTTCATGGGTATAAGCTAGGGGTACCGTTTCTCTACATCTTAAGTATCTTACCCCGAACTCCAATGACCTTCTGATACATTAAGAGAAAGGACCATTGTGAGAGAGAAGGACTGAGTGAGTAACTCCCGTGTCAATGAGAAAGGTAATAGTCTTTCCTTCAACCTGGACAGTGACTCTGAGTTCGGCCATGGTGATGGAAAACAAAAGTGAGCCAACTCTTGAGCATCCCTATCTCGAGACTTCAGGAGATTGGAGGGTGGGGAGATGCTTCTTGGCTTGCTGAGGTCCCACTCTAAAAGGGCACTGGTGTTTCCAGTGTCTCCTTGCCCGCAAGCTGGGCATGGAGTCCTTTGAAAGACAGTCCTGCCACCGATGCCCATTCTGTCCACAGGCAGAGCAAGAGCTCTTTGGCGTCTGCTCATGGGTTGGGGAGGTGAAGGCAGCTGTGAGCAGTTTCTCATGGGTCTGTCCTTCTGTTTCCACCAGATCCCTATAGTGAAAAACCTTAAAAGCAGCATCTATTCATTGGTTTATTGAATTTTGAGGTCCCAGGTCTAACTTTTGAAGTTTTTGCCTGATGTCTGGGGCTGACTATCCTATAAAATGGAGGTAATGAGATCATTGTCCTCTCATCTTTCTCTGGGAGGACATTTATATTGTAATGGTGAAAAGGGGATTTTATTGGATAAATATTAAAAGATTGGTCCCAGGTTAAGGCCCAGAGGCAAATGAAGCAAAAGTTTCAGTCATAAAGTCTCTATTAAAAGGGAAGTTCTTTAAGAGAAGTTCAGGAAGATTTAGTCTTTACACTCACCAAAATATTCCAAAGGAATATTTAAGAACAGTCTCACCAAGGTCTCAGGGTCCCAGCCAGCACTCCTCCACAAACCAGAAGAGCTCCTTCACCAAAAGACCTCCTTCTCCAGAAGACCCTTGATTCATTCAACTCTCTTTTAAAGGGTCACTTATGCATCACTTCCTGTGCCTCCCTCCTAGTTTGCATGTCCAATCACAACAGATGCTTCTCTTAGGACTGCCCAGGGGGAAGTCAGTTGATTCTGATTTGTCATCCATTCTAGCACACGTGGGTTACAGACCTCCCCAAAACGGAGGGCATTTTAATTTAATCACCTTTGGTGATTAAATCTAAAGATGGGCAGTGTAGAGTTAATCTAATTATCACAATATATTGTTTCCTGGCTTCCACTAAATGGGACAAGAAGAGAGCAGGATTTTCCTTTCCCTTCAGTAACCTCTTTAAGCTTGTGATAATCCACTTGCTTCCTGATCCCTTTTTGCACAGCCTCTGTGAGGCAATGTATTCAAAGGTCCCTGCACTGTCTGTCTCTCTCATTCTGATAATCCCATGTCGGATCATGGTCTGGCATTGCTGAGGAGCTGGGGACTCCCACCCATGTGCCACCTAGAACCTTCTCATCTCCTGTTTCTACTGCCAAATCCCAAATCCTCTTTTTCTCATCTGGAGTGCAACAAGTGAAAAGAATAATATGCAAGTCTGCCCAGGACAGGTCAAACTGTAGGGAAGTGTAGGATAAGTGATGTAAACCCTTCAATGAACTTGGTGCAGTTCACTTAGTGGTGACCTCATTTCTCCTTACTCTGGGCTAAATCTGCCCTAGAAAAAGGTTCCTGTACCTCCAGCCATTCCATTTTGTGAAGGCTCTTCCCTCCCAGGGAGCAGACACTCCAGAGGGCTGTAGCTCAGTCCTGTACCAGTGTTGAGGGGTGGCCGAGAGAAGCATCAGGCAGTGGTTTGGGAGGCAGGAGTGGCTCTGAACCCTGAGAGTAAGCTGGGGTTGAGGAGAGGAAACGGGGAACTTGGAAGAGGGGATCCTGAAATGGATATTGTTTCTGCAGGGGGCGAGGAGGAGGGAGGCTCTAGTTGTGCAGCTGATTGGGGGAGCCCTCATCTCCTCTCCCCTTGGGGAGGCTAAATGACCTTTGAAGGCTGCATCATCCAGAACACCATCCTGAGAACTTTCTCCCCTAGGGGTTAGCAAGGGTGTGTGAAGGCACATCCTACAGGCCTTCCTAAGTTTAATGAAGACTGAAATATAGGGAACTGCTGCCCAGTTCCCTTTCCTCCTGCAAAACAAATCCAATTGGAGGATGGTATTATAATTATAATTACAGTAATTATAATTATTATAATTTAGGGTGCCATGGATAGACCGTGTCTCTTGCTTATCAAGGGTGTAATGTAGCCATTCAACATTAACAAAAGAAATTCATTTCTTTTTTCTCAAGTTGTCTAGAGCCAATAATGTCCAATTTCTAAGTCTACACTCCAAAGAGGAATCTCTGGGTACTCTCTGTCTCTGTCCCATTTAGATGTAGAATGGCCAGTTCCACACCAAGGTTCAACAACTGTGCATCCACAGAGGTCCCCTGACCTGAGATTCTGCCACACCAGAATGTCTTCCAGTATCCTAAGAGGAGACAAAAGATCCCAAATCCAGCAACTGACTGACCACTGGGGCTGATGGAAGAGAGAGCAAAAGAGATCCCACAAAGATGTCACCCAAAGGATGGGGCTTTCAGGAGTCCAAGGAAGGTCCCTTCCTACCTGAGAAGCTGTCCTCGTGTATGATGTGGGGTACAGGAGCAGCTTTTAGCCTACCAGAGAAACTGTCCTTGTGGATGATGCGGGATGCAGGAGCAGCTTTCAGGAGAGCCAAAAAACCTTGTGAAGAATATAAAGACTCCAGAATTGATGTCGTCTGGGAACAGCTTTCCATCTATGCTCCCTAGGAGGCAGGCTTCCACCTATGCTGTCCTCCTGGCCAGATTCAACACTACCTTCTAAATGAATACATTTCTCTTTTTATTTTTAAGCTTAAGTTTTGGAGTCTTGCCTCCTTGCAAAAGGGTACCTTTCCCAAACCCCAGGGGTTCACCTCAAGCCCCCCATACAACCCCCTTTTGTCTAAAAACTACCTCAGCTCTTCTTTCTTCCCACCAGGGAAACCATTTTCTATCTTCAAGCTGCCCCCTGGCCATTTAGTCCTTAGTCTTAATAACATTTTTCTATTTTATATGATGTTCTTTAGAGCCTGAGCAGCCCACCTGAGCCAGAATCAGACAGTTCTACCACATTTTGGCGGCCAAACTAGAAGGCTCTCAGACTCCAGAGTGGGAGGAAACCTTGTACTAATTCCTCTGCCAAGATTCTCCGTCCATGGGGTGGTGTGTGTGATCTGGGGTCAGACTAGCCAGGCTTTGGGTGGAGATGGAGGGGTCGGATCGGTACCCCCCTGCCCACCACAATTCAGAAGGCTATGTTTGGACTTCTCAGGAGACACCCTAAATTGAGAAAGACTTCTAAATGGCTTCTAGATGCAGGGGGCGATGGTGGTTGTTCAGCGGGTCCCCCACCTTGGCCAACCACAGTTTGGCTCTGGGTTGCCAACTTCCCTGGATCTAGGTGGAGCAGCTTATTTTTCAGCCCTTTTCTTGGATGCAGGTTAAGTGGCTTCTGTGATTTGGCTTGGTGATTTTTAGCCCAACCCACCACAGAAAATATCCCATATCCCCTCTCCTCACCAACTGGAAAAAAATGGACTTAAGCAATTTGAAAAATAAATGATTTTCTGTTGGAACACCACATGGCTGTTTTTGCAGGAGAAAAGGGGGGAGAAAATCCTAAAGCTACATCTGTCTCCCTCTCTCACAGCCCTCAGCCCTCACCCCATTGGACTGAGAAAATCATGGAGGTTTCCAAATCCATTACTCTGAAGTTTGATTCGTCCTAGTCAGACCTTAAAAATAGTTGGGAGGTAGTAGTGGGGCTTGGAGGTGGTACCTGGGCAGGGGTCCCCAGAGCAGACAATCCCCCAGGTAGGACTATGAGCACAGGCACTCTAGCCTGGTCCCCCTATCCCCACCTCCTCTCTGCACGTAAAATAGAGTGAGCTCCCCTACAGTGAAGTCTAAAGAAATAAAAAAATCCTCAAAGTTCAGTGTTTTAATCCAAAAGGATTTTTATTTGTTCTAGGTGTCTGTCTGTCTGTCTCTCTATAAGCTTATTTCAGCCTGTGGAAGCAGTCAGGGAAATTTTTTCTAAGAGACAGTAAACCAGGAAGGTAGGATTGGGAGAATGTTAACTGTTTCGCACCCCGTAAATTTTGTAAATTTCTGTTCTGGTTTGTCTGTGTGCCCAAGCTAGGATGTTAGAGAGGAAGTCTCTCTGTGTTCCTATGTGCTGAGGATGCTTGGAGCAAGATAAAGGGGTTGAAAGGACCATAAGTGAGAAGCTGTGAGTCCTTAAATCACATTTTAAGTAGGTTTCATAAAGTTGAAAGTATCCTGTTGTGTAGTGAGTTTTGAGAGGATGTTCTTCACGCCTGGAGAGAGACTAGCCTAACAAGGGAAAAGGAATTAAGGGAATGTTCTAATTTACTCTTTGTGTGTTTGTGTGCTTTGTACCAGCATGATTTATTGTATTTGTCTGATTCATTCATTTAAGCTTCTGCTTTTTGGTCTGATCAGCCAACAAGAATGGAAGGAAAAAAACCCTCTGTTAGAGTCTCTTCCCTTTTTCAGTGCCGATGACATAGAAGGAAATTTGAAACAAAGGACAGATATAAAATAATTGGAAACTAATCATTTGGCAAAGAGAGAAATATTCAATTTCTCAGTTGGATTTTCTAAAGTGTGTTTATTTCAACATTATAATGTGTGTATGTGTGGTTTTGAAAATAATATCTTAATTCTTAATTGTGCTTGCTACTCTCAGAAAAAATTCAGATTCTGAATATGTAGTCAGGATTCAGTATTTGCTGTGTATAATGGTATTAATTGTAAGTGAAATATAAATTCTATCAACATGGTATTCACTACATTAAAGTTAGATTAAATTTATTAATTAAAGTTTTATACTGTAATGAAATTACATTATATATAAGTATATATATGTAAAGTAATAAAGTAATTAAAAGTTTTATATTGTGAAATATTTTATTAATGAGTTAAAATCTTTTTTTAAAAAAACCTTACCTACCATCTTAGAATCAATACTGTATATTGATTCTAAGGCAGAAGGGTGGTAAGGGCTAGGCAATGGGGGTCAAATGACTTGCCCAGGGTCACACAGCTAGAAAGTATAGGAGGCCAGATTGGAACCCAGGATCTCCCGTCTCTGGGTCTGGCTCTCAATCCACTGAACCACCCAGCTACCCCCAATAAGTTGAAATCTTGAACTAAAGAGAATTAAGGTTTGAGATTTTTCAAAGTAATGTACAAATTATTCTCATGTTTTTTAAAAATTCTTGTCAGAGTTAAATGTCTATAGCATATTTCAAAGCATTGTTTAAACCTAAATCTTTTTTACAGAAACTTTGCTCTGAAAACTTCTCATTATTTTCTTGTTATCCTTTAATTCAGAGAGTAATAAGTGTACACTTAATATTGTCTATGAATCTCCTTAGGAACTTCCTTAAAATGCTTAATTGTAAGACCTTGCCAGCTCCTGCTTGCACATTGTTCATAGTGTTAACTCCAACATTTAAAAGGATTTAAACTGTTCAACATATCATGAATGATGTGCATCTTGATAAACTGAAATAAGAACAGACCAATTTTTTTAAGCCTTGAAAATAGTTAAACAGAAGTTGCAATTAAGGCCATGAATCTAGATATCAAGCAAACCCAGTTATCAACAGAGAGAAGGAAAAGGTTTTTTGAGATCAGCAAGCAACTAACAAGAGCATAAACAGATGAGAGACACACTTGAATCTCTGTTATTAATCCCATCTTCAAAGAAATATAGAATTTTTGTAGACAAGGAGAAGTGCTCACTAATTCCTTTATCCCTTTATATATTTAAAATACTAGCATCAGAAAAGAAAAAGGTTTTAAATTTAAGATGGAACATTTAACAGTTAGTTTGGAATGTTGTTAAATGCACGTGGAATATAGCTAAATACTATATGGAATGCTATTAAAATATTAAAATACTATATGGAATGCTATTAGAATTAAAAAGCATTAAAATGCTATTAAAATATTAAAATGTTAGAATTGAAATAATTTCATTGTTTGAATGTAAGCATCAATGTGATTGATACATACTGCATGGATCATGGATTTTGTTTGATCATCAGAAGTTACCCCAGTTTACCAGTTTGTATTATGGACTAAATTGACATCTGACAAAGATCCTCAGAAAAACCCTTTTTTTATAGGAAAATATAATCCTCAGTTCAAATGACATCATCCTGACCCATTCAAGCCTTCCTGAAGGGAGTATCCTCCCAATGAACATTTTTAGGAAATGGTCAAGGATTGTAGTCAGAGGTTTTAATCTGCCTACAAACCCAGAACAGTTTATGATACATGTTGGTGCCAGAGCTGATGGCTACCTCTGGCCCAGCTTACTATTGTGCTTTCCCTGAGCTTCTGTCACATCTGGATCTTTTCAGGGGGGCACCTTTTGAATGCAAACAGAACAGACTGTGCTTGGGAAAAGGTGAATGGGGTGAGGTTTACAGAAACTGGGGGAAAAGGCAACACTTATTCCTAAATCACTAAACTAAGGTTTTAATCATTTTCAAAGCACAAACTTAAAAGACATCCCCAAATTCCAAAATGCTTTATATAGTAAAGACACTGGTGGCTTCTGTCTCTCTCAGAACAAAAGGGGATTAAGAAGAGCTTTTGGGTTAAGGATGAGGGTGCCACAGTCCTATCCTGCAGGGGGAAGAAGAGACTAACTTTACTAACTTCTTCTGGGGTCCTAGGGTATTGAATTTTGGAGATATGAATAACTATTAGCTTGAGAATAACACACTAATTTCTTATTCCACAAAGTTTTGCCTCCTCTTACCCTTTCTTTATTCCTTTAGTTCCTTTCTCTTCTCTTATTGCTATTACTGTTACTAACATTTCCAGCACGATATTATGTAATTGTGGGTGGTGTTGGGCATCTTTGCTTCATGCCTATATTTTCTGGAAAAAGTTCTAGTATACCTTTGACATGGGATATTGTACCCCCAAATTAGAGAAGTATTTCAGGCAAACTGTTAGCAGGAAAATTCTTTTGCTCCCTTACATACTTGTGACTACTAACCCCAAACCTCTTATAACTCCTTATAAGACCCTGAGAGGAATATTCTCCTTGGGTTGTCCTTCAGATCTGAGATGGACACAGAGATACACCTTCAGATGATGCCTTGATACCATCAGGTTGTATCGAAGACATCCACCTGTCCCCTAAACTATGAGGGTCACCCCCTATGTCTCCAGGCAAACCTTCACCCCCCACCCCGCGCCTCAGTGCATAGCACCCAAAGCCACATATTAACTGTTGTAAAGAGTATAAAGACCCCAGACTGGATGTTCTCTAGGAGGCAGCTTTCCAACTGTGCTGTCTTCCTGGCCAGATTCAACATTACCTTCTAAATTAATAAATTTCTCTTTTTATTTTTAAGCTAACTTTCAGAGTCTTGCATTCTTTCAAATGTGTACCCTTCCCAAACTTAGGGGGTTCACCTCAAGCCCCCCATAACATTTTTATTGTATATGATGCTTTCTTTTGGTTTTAGGTAGATTTTTTTTATGATTTTAAAAAAAGCCCCCATTGCCTCTACTTTGTAGGGTTTTTAGCTCCTATTAAAAGGATTAGATGTTTTATTTTATTGTATACTTAATTATGTTGATTGTTTTCCTAATGTTAAACTTTCTGCTCCTATTAAAAGGATTAGATGTTTTAATTTATTGTATGCTTAATTATGTTGATTGTTTTCCTAATGTTAAACTTTCTTTACATCCCTGATATAAATCCCATTTGACCATAATGAATTATTTATTAGATAAATCATTGCAATCAGATTGATAGAATTATGTTTAAAATTTCTGAATTTTTTTCATTAATGATATTGGCCTTTAATTTTCTTTATATTTTTCACCTTAGGTAATAGGACTATATTTGCCTCACAAAAAGATTCTCCATTTAGATCTGTATCTTTTGTTTGTGGCCTCTAAACCAATTCTCTTCTTATTATATTATAATTTGTACTCTGTATTGATTATCTCCACATTTTTACATCTGTTTGCAATATCTCAGTGTCTTTGTACATGGTCAGTCTGTTAAAAAAGTTCCATGTGTTGTTGGTAAATATATATATTCTTTTGTGCCCCATTTAGAAGATGCCTTTTAATTCTGTTTTCTGCGGAAATTTGTTCCGTTTCATTTTTGTTTATGTAAGGTTGGATTTGAACTCAGGAAGAGATTTCTTTTCTAAATTACACAAGGAGACAGGAGTGAAGGATTCTAGCCTCAGTTCTGGGGAAAAGGTGAGAGAGTCAATTCAAAGTCATTATCTGTAATTGATGTTTTTTTGTTTTAGACTCAGAGAGTCAGGAAATGCTCTACAAATAACATTCTCATAAATCCATCTTTCGTCCAGTATCTTAGGCTAAGGTTAAGTCAACTGAGTCAGCCTCCTGAGCTCTTGTATTCTTTGGAACACTTTCCATTCCCTCCTGCTTTTTCTAGTGGGTGTGGAATAGTCTTGCATTATTTGAATGTACTCCTTTTTATTTAAAGTTCTTTCTCATGATAGTTGACAGAATTTGTTGTTTCCGAACTGAGTTGTTAAATTAACACTATGTATTTGGAGTTTGCAGTCCTTCCCCACCACCCCTCCGGAATTTCATTATCTAGGCTCAGAAATTTGGAGCAGTACTCTAATATTACCCTCCGTTATAGTTTTAAGATTTTTAATACTGTGTCAACCTGAAAAAAACCAGAATGACTAAAGTAGTAATAATAATAATGGGTCTTTAATTGGGACAAGGAGATTATAATCTTAGAAACTACACAAAACCATTGCACTGGGATTATAATCTAGAAAGTTACTCTGAGTACTAGGACTGGACTTCCACTGAACTAAAGAAAGGGGGGTGATTAAAATAGTCTTTTGGAAGGGAGGGGACAAGAGTTCGGTTTCTGGAGCTCATGAAAGGGTGGGAAAGCCAGAATAGCTAGACACTAGACTGGGAAGTGGTCTCTGTTTTTTAGGTTTGATTATTCTTTTTATGCAGCCTGTCTGAAATATTTTGCTTGCTTGGTGAACATATTTTATTTTCATGTTTTTGATTTTTGCTTTTCCTAGATCATCTTTTATTTATACTTATTTGCATTACCAATCAATTAATCTCTCTTTCATTTCTTTGGTAAGGCCTTTGCACAATCAAATTTTTCTATTTTCATTTTTGCTTTGTCAGACATAAAATTTTATTTTTGCAATTGCCATTACTCTTTTAAAACAATCAGGAACAGGGTACAATTCCTTCATTTTTGCAGTATGTATTTATAGATGCCTGTACTTGTTTAATAGATCTGGAGGCCATATTTCCTTCTGTTCTTATTATTTTTCCTGCTGCTTTTTCTGTTAAGTTCAGAGTGTTTGAGATTTCTTCCTCCTGGAATCTTTGGTCTTTTAGTCTTCCCTACCTCAGACCTCCTTATTTCTCTTTTGCTTGCTTCTCATTCTTTCCCCTTTGTAGTTTTCTTGAGGTCTTAAAGCCTCCTCACCATAAAATTCTTAGTTCACCTACCTTGATTTCTGCCCTTTTAGACTTTTGGGTAGTTAGAACTGACCCTAGCTGGATGCTGTACTCAGGCTTGGTGGAGGCTGCACAGCCCTCTATACACAAGTTTCCTGTCCCATTCCTTTCTTCTTTAGTTTTTTGGCCCAAGACCAACTGGTGAGAACAGTTCAGAACTTTCCTTGGCATCAGCAGTTCAGAGCTTTGCAGTGTTGATGCTTCTGGGTTGCAGACCCTGGAAAACTTTTTCTTTTGTCTAACTGGCCCTTGAGGTCTGAGGGAAACTTCCACAGTCTAGATCCGGAGCTCTAAAGCACTGGAAAGAGGGAGGGAGGACAAGAGGGTTAAGAATTGGTTTTTATGTTGGCCTGTGCCATGTCTTGGGTTTACTAGTACAGCCTCACTGCCAGCAGCTTGGAACATAGTGGAGGGATGCTTAATGAGCTTAGAGTCAGTAAGTGTCAGCTCCTAGGTCTGATTGTTTTTTAAACCTTCTTTTGAATTCTTAGTATACTGGACAATGGAAACAGATAAAATTGCTGTTGGTAAAGTTTGACAGGTTTGTGGGTATCAAATAAAATGTTTAACCCACCATCTTGTTGCCCACATCACTTTGAAGTCCTCTTTCTTCCAAGTCAGTTTTTCCTAGGAAATACTTTACATTTTCTTCTTTTTTTCTGTATTTTTGACTATTTAAAATATTTCTTACTGTCTCATGCAGTCATTGGCTTTTGTTTGGTCCATTTTAATTTTGGGGGGTCTTTGTTGCTTGGACAAGACTTTATATGTCTTGTACCAAGCTATTAATTACCCTTTTAATTCTTTCTTCTATAGCTCTCACATCTTTTCAATTTTTCCCCCTCTAGCCTGCATTCCACTTATAAAAATATTTTTAACTCTTAAATTTTTTTGTTCCATCTTTTCTAAGAATTCTAAATGAACTTTGTGTCCAAGTCATTTTTCTCTTTCAGTCTTTGCTTGTAGATGCTTTGGAGGCATTGTTTTCTTTGGGATTTGTGTCTCGAGTGTCCCTGACACCATAGTAAGTTTTTATGGTGGGATTCTTTCTTTACTTATTCTTCCGGTTTACTTTCTGATTTCAGACTTCTGTAAAGAATGGCTATTTGTGTTTTCTCTTGGGCTTTTGTGCCCTGTGTTATTCCAGGTTCTCAGGCACAGTACATGTTGGGGATATATAAACTTTGAGTGTTCTGATCCAAAGCAAAGTTGAATTTCTGCCCCCATGATCTGAGCTCTTTAAATTCTTGACCTGGGTTTAGTTCTGAGCAACAATGGACTGCTGCAAACCCCCAAAAGGCACTTGGAAAGCACAGTTTGTTCAGAGTAACACAAGTGTGGGCTTTCCTTGGTTTGGAGTTTTTAACCTTAGTTATTCCTCTGTAGGCTTCAGTTTGGGATAAAAGCTGGAACTAAGACCCTGCTCCACTCTTGGGCTCTGAGCCACGCAGCTACTGCTTGCTTGGTATATGTGCTAGAGGCACTCTAGAATGCCACTGATGGTCTTAGATCCCCTCCTCAGTCTATCTTGGATCTTTGACTCAGAACTGTACCTTCCAGCTGTCTATGCTTCTTTCGGCCCTAGTGCTGGATCGGGGAGCCTCTTTCTGTGCTTGAATGCTCTAGGCACACTGTATTCCCTAGCCAGACCAGTCCATGGTGGACCCAGACCTCTCTTATCTTATCCCTTTGAATAGGCTAGAAAAATAACTCACTATGGTTTTTTTCCTTACATTTCCTCATCATAATTGTTTATTTCATTTTCTGGATTTGTTTAAAGGAGTTGTTGGAGGGAGCTTGCTATATTTCCTGCCACCATCTTTGTTAGAGTCCCAATGCCCTTCCACTACTACTTTTGGCAGCATTTTTGAACATAAGTCCTTAATAATGGCTTTTTATTTATTCATTCATATGGTCAGTGATAAGGCTCAGCCTCATCTGTAGATTGTGTCTCTGCCAGAACCAACTCAATATCTTGCCTTCCTTAGTAATTAGGAATCAGCCAGGGTTAGGGGTAGGGGAATGGATAACTACTTAATAGAGAATAGAACACATTTTCTATGTTTATCTGTGGATGAAAAAAATTCTTTTGACAAATATCAACACAAAGGCCTTTCTCATTGTGATAGGAAAAATATTCAATTTGCTAGCTATAAACTCTCAAGAGAAACAAATATGGCAATATGCTCTATTAACATTTTTAACCTAAAACCAAATGTGCACTAACCCAAAACCACTTTTCTGTGTTTGCCTCAAATGGCTTTTTCAATCAAGGCATAGTGGATAAAGTGCAGGAATTGAAGTCAGAAAGACCTGGTTTTGAATCTTTACTCAGATATTAGTTGTGTGATCTGGACAAGACTTCATATCTATGAGTTTTAATTTCTTAATTTTTGTTTATTCTCCCTCTCCCTTTAATCCTAAGTTTTTCCTTTCCTACAGCCCATAAACATCTTTAAAGACTTTAATTAGTCTGTGATTTCTGCTAGCTATTGTCTTTTCTTTTTTCTCCCTTTCTTGCCACACTACCTGGAAAAAACAAATCTGCACTGGGTGCCTCCACCTCCTGTCTTCCATAAAGCAAAACAGATCCCTTCTGGTCCAAGGATGAACTAGTGTACCTCCAACTAAGGACCCCTAGTTTGAGACTCATGCAAACCCAGTTTAATCCTGTGGGATGCTGATCTCTGAAGAGTCTTACTTTTCTTGTATTCTCTGACTCATCAGGCCCCAGAAAAGAATAGAACTCAGGGTAGAATCCTTTTTAGAAAGTCTAGATTTGGCTCATGTCTAGAGTCTCTGTAATAGGAGATTAATGGCAATCCTTTAAGAAAGGCATTTATATAAAAAAAGCAGATCAGGTATAGGATAGCTTTTTATTTATTCCCCCCAAAACTCATCACCTTTTCTTTATATCTTGCTTGGTTGCTTGGTTAACTTTTACTTTCTATGCCCTAATCTTTTTTCCATTCTACCCTGAGAAAAATAAAGTGGCTACTGGAATGTATTCAAAAGAGTCCATACAAACAAAGCAGAATAATTGAATATGGATTAGTTGCAGCATTTTTTCAAAGGTCTAAGCTTTCACTTAGGAAATTCATGTTAGTGCAGAGTCATAACTCTAAGAAAAAGCAGTCTGAAATAGACATTTTCAGAATCCAAGGGGGTCTCACCCCTTCATTGTTTCAGCAGTCTTGTTCCCTGGGGGGCTGTTAAGTCCCAATTCATTTAGGCAAGAGCTAGCACACACACAACTACGGAAGCTATATCATTCTTTTTCCTTAACTGGGAAAAGAGAAAGCTTTTCAAATGTTTTCCTTCCTTCCTACCTTCCTACCTTCCTTTCTTCCCTACTTTAATGTTATTCCTAATATTAATAGACACAGTAACTTTAATCTGTTCTGGTTTTTTTTTCTGAACTGGGCAGGTTTAGCCCCTCTCAAGGCAGCCTGGTGGTCTTCTATTCCTGGAGGCTCATCGTAGTGTTGAATCTCTTTTAAATGTTAGACCTACTGCAACTCAGAATTCCTAAACTCAAGTAATCCATAAATTTCAGCTTCCTCAGCAGCAGGGACTAGAAGAATTCCTAGTTTCATGGGTCTTAAAAACCAATGGTTGCCCAATGAATTAGAATGATTGCTACCCATCCACTTCAGTCTCTGACTGCAGAAAACATTCACTATTTTTTCAATATACTCATTCAATTCAATCCGCTCCAATAAATGCTTATTAAGCATCTACTATGGGTAAAAGAGAGGTATCATGTTTGTACAAGACATAGTCTTTGTCCTTGTTTAGTTCATTTGTAAAATGAGGGGATAGGACTTTTAAGATCCCTTCCAGCTATATATCTATGATCCTACCCAACTTCTTGACACCAAGGACTAGGTTGTCAATAAAAGTTTATTGAATTGAATTCTTCATTTACTCATAGTAGCCAATTCATATCCCTAACAATGGAAGAATTTTTAGAAAATCTTGAAATTCAGTCATCTCTATGCTAGAAGGTCACTTTTATCTATTGGAGTTATGAAAATAAAAACAGACACAATTTGTTTTTATCATTAAAATTATTTATAAATAATAAAATTCATTTATAATTTATATATAATTTATGATTATATATAATAATAAAATAAATTATAAAAGTGGTTAATCAAATTTATTATTAAAATGGTGGCATTGGTAGCTATGTGTAGATATTATCTGTTTTAGAAATAGATATAGAAGGGGGAAGCTCTGTGACAAGCCTAGAGAGAGGGTCTGGGAGGTCCTGGATTGAAATCTGACTTCAGACATTTCCTAGCTGTGTTCTAGTCACTTAACCCCCATTGTCTAGCCCTTACCACTCTTCTGCCTTGGAACCAATAAATGGATGGACAGTAAAGGTTAAAAAACATAAGTATAAAGACTGAACTAATGGGTGTAGGATAGAACTAGCCTATTTGGCATGATATAATGCAAAGGCCTGTACTTAGAATGCCAACTTTTGCAAATCAACTTTCTAATTGTGTGATTTAGGACAAATCACTACTATTATCCCAAGGCTAATTTTCCTTCTCTGAAAAATAGATTGATATCTGCCCTGCCTTCTATGTGGATTGTTATAAGAATAATAATCAAAAAAAGATGATGGTTGTCAAAGGTGAAAAGCTATATAAAGGTCAGAGGATATTGATATTGTTCATTTTTACTGCTTATATATTCAATTTCAGTTGTTCTGGTCCAATTATCCCTGTGCTGGTCCACAAAAATTGTTAAAGTGACTGGAATGGAGAGGCTATTGCTGCTGTTTCTTCTCTTTTATATCTATAGACATAAGTAAGGTACAGCTGGTTTTTAAATTTATAATAATGACACATTAATTTTCTCATTAAATCTCTTGTCCCACATGGACAAGGCATTATAATGCAATGACTAATTTGAGAGGATGATTTTTTCACATTAGTAACTAATCCTCTTCTACTTCCATTAATTCCCATGTAATGGACCTGAACAAGGAAAAGAGAGCATCTGGATGAAGCTTACTGGGTTAATTTGTCCTTTAATCAACAATAATTTCACATTTATATGGGGCTTTGAAGTTTGCAAAATTCTTTCCTCAAAGTGTTATAAACATTAGTATATGACTGGAAGACCAATTTATTAGAATTTGGGTTCCAATTACAAGATACTGGCAATGACTAACACCAGAAATTTAAGATTAAGGAGTGATGACATTTCTTAGGAGAATATACATGAGCAGGGATCATTCAGCAATCTCTTGCTGCAGTGGATATATGGAGTTACAGTAGAACCCTGAACTAGTAACCACCATGGGTCACCCTAGAACCCAGACTCTGGCTACTTAATGGAGCCTATTAATAATGCAACTAGGAATTTGCAGCAATAGTCAGTATCACAGCCCTGCACACTAATGAATTTAATCCCTTTGGGGAAGACAGAGTTTTATATCCTAAAGGAGGGCTGAATGGAAATATACTGGCAGTGCCTTAATGATGCCTCTCAGAACAGTCTTAAGTAAGACCCCCAAAAGAGTCTAAAACAAACTTATGAACCAAGGGGTGTCACTTAGATTATTACTGAAAGAGGGGTTCAGGAAAAGATAATTACTGGTCAACAAACTTAAGCAGAAAATCTGAAACCAAAACGTAAAAGTATGTGACTCTTATACAAAGAATTAATGACCCTAGCCTAATAAATAATATAATTGTAATACTCCATGGTATTATCATTCCCATTTTACCTATAAAGAAGCTAAAGCTGAGAAATATTCAGTGTCTTGCCCTGTGGTCACATAGTTATCAAGTTATTGGTTAATAGAATTTAAGTCTAGAAGTATTCTTAGAGATAATGTAATCTTGACCCCTTTGTTTTATAGATGAGGCCCAGGGAGAAAAACGACTTGTCCCAACTCCCCTAAGTAGTTAATAACAGTCAGAATTCAAACACAGATCCTCTGACTCAAATGCCCAACTTCATTATGTGAAACCATACTGCATCTTTAAAAATAGACAATTTAAAAATATACAGTATATTTAAAAATATGTAGTTAAGATAAAAAAAATAGAGAATCCCAAAGGTGAAGCTATTTTCATGGTGGAATTATGTTGAGTAGCATCAGTACCAGCTGGCTGGCAGCCAGTGGCACAGATCTGGTGGTTTTCCATACTTTCCCTTTTCCAAGAGAGTGGAAGGATGAAAAACTGATTCAATTAACTGAACCCTAGGCTGCTAATTAGCATTCTGAATAAGAATAACTGGAAAATCACATTCTTTTCAAAGCTTCCTCAAGCAAAAAGGATCTCTGCAGTGTGGGGGTGGGTTGCAAATAATTCATTGACCTTTGCCTTTTCAGAGGGTGAAAGGCCAATGTGAGTAGTTTCCAATTTGAACTATTCACACTTAATAGTTCAGATTCAAAGAGCTAGAAAGTACCTTCCTGATTGCCTAATGCAACTCTTTTTTTTTTTCAGGGAGAAGGAAACTGAGAATTAAAGAATTAAAGAAACTAAAGAATTACAATGATATACCCCCAAATCAATGAACAGATGCAAGAACCTAAGAGGGCACTCTGGGGAGAATGAATGCTATTTATGAGGAACAACAAAAAAGAATAATTTGACTTGACTGAAAGTGTAAAAATAGAGATAATAGAATAAGTCTGGATAAATAGATTGGAGTTAGTTGGTGAAACTAGCCAAAATTATCATAGAATCTATAAATCAGGTATGCATCTCTTCATCTCACAAAAGAATGCACATGACCCCTGTGGCATAGTTTCACTGTCTACCTAGCATTTTGAATTGGTTTCCATCATTTCACTTTTAACCATAGTTATGAAAATAAACACTAAAATGATTTTTTAAAATTCCCTTGTTTTTATAATACTGCCACTTGTCCCAAGGTATAAGTTAACCTGTAACTATCACCTTCATTTTGGAGGGGGGGCAGATTTTTTTTTATCCTAGTGACTTGCCAATCTATGCCATCTGTACCCTGGCTTTCCTCCATATCCTTTTCATCCCCCTTCCACCAGAAGCTAGGCTCTGCCCCTTATACTGCATATTCAAATAGGTGACCATTGTAATGATATATTGAACAGCTATGTTGAAGTCAAGATGATGGACAGTTACCTGCTTAGAATGTAGAATGAACTGAGCCTGGCAGGAGCTTGGCAGGTGCCAAGGACAGTTAAGGCTCAGGTATAAAAGTCAGGATTTTGAACTGACAAGGATCTCAAACTTGAGATTGGGTTGGAAAGGGTGGTTTTGGGTAGGCCTTAGGAAAAAGAACCTTAGGGTTCAACCAGCAACCCATTTCTAACTACTTCATCACTCCCTTATCCTGAATTTACTATTAAGAAGAAACACCAACACCTTAGCAGCAGAGTAATCTTGATTCAAGGTTGGGCCTGGCTGGCCCAACCAGACTGGCATTTATCAGACCTGATTAACATTTCCAGCAATCATCAAACATCATTAGCCTTAATTAGGTAAGGACTTCCTGTTCCCTTCTTCCCAGCCATCACCCTGCTTTCCCTTCCCTAAGCTTGTTAGAAATAAATCTTTTAAAACTTACTTCATCAAGAATCTTAGGTTTTAGTAAATCACATCCTTGTGATAATTGAAGGGAAGAGGAGTATTACACCTCATAGAAGTAGTGTTAATTCACAGTCAATCTAAGCATTATTCATTAGTACAGGGTTTCAGTTAGTCAAAGATATCTGTACAATTATAACTGCAGATTCATTGCCTGACTGGTAACTCTGAGATACTGTTATACCTGGAGTTTGGGTTCAGCAGATTCATCATACTTAAATAATATCTACTGCAGTGGGTGGTCCTTTGAGATTCACTAATTACTTCACCTTACCCTGCTCCAGATCCTCATCACCATAAATTTTTATAACACCACTAACCTTATTTTTCCTAGAATCAAGCCTCCACATCTCTTCCTGGCCATTTCCAAACCATTCACATAATTTCTCTCAATCTTGCATTTTTAGCTCCTTTTAATGTATTGTCGTCTTCTACTAGAAACTAAGCTCCTTAGAGGTAGTTACTTTATCTGTATTTGTATCCCCAGTACTTAGCACAGTTCCTGTCAGCAAGTCGGCTCTTAATAAATGTTTTATCATTCGTTCATTCATTCATTCATTCATTCATTCATTCATTCATTCATGTTTATGGAACTTTTCTGCAAAGCTTTCTCCTTTCAAAAGTAGCGTGGCTTCTTTCAGCTCTGACTTCTGAAAACTGTAGTAAAGGATGCTCAGTTGTCAGCATTTTTAACATGTCAATCCTCATCTGGGTAAAGCTTGCTTTAATCTAAAGATATTGATTTACCCCCTACAATAAATCTGTACTGAAGTAGATCCATGATCTTATTCATATGGATCACATAGAACAGCACATATCACAACTCAATTATGCTTTATCATAGGTGATCCTTGTAGACACTTTTCCTTAAATATTTCTTAAGGGATCCACTCTTCATGTTGGAAAATTTCCTCTAGGTCTTTCACTATAACATTGATGGCACTGCTGTCAGCCTGACAGACTATTATCTTTTATTCTCTTGATCACCTTCCTTCTTTAATGATCGTATATTTCCTAGATCATGTTTTCACTGTCCCCTTCTGTGTCTGCACCTTGCTCTTTGTCTCCATAAAAATTCTTTGAAGTTAGGTGCTTTTTTTGTTGTTTGCTCATTTTTCCTACCTAATTATAGGTAGGTTCTGTTTTCTGTGAAGTTGGGGCACTCTCTTAAACTTCAGTCCTCCTTGATGCTATTGCCAGCTTATTTTCTAGGTTTTTATCAGTTTCAGTTCTTGGAGGATGATATGATGATCTGAGGGCTGAGAGCTCTGAGAGCCCCCTTTCCCTTCTGATTCAATTGACCCTAGAGAACCTGATAGTTCATATACTTGCCTTAGGCTTGGTTGTAAAGTTTTGATCTTACTTTGATCTTGATCAGGTCAGGAAATACTTAAATTGTAGCCTTGGGCTTAGGTGTAAGTTTTTGGTCTTACTGTGTACTTGTTCCAGTTGGGCACACCCTTAGTTGCCCTATCCTGGAACTCCACCCTGAGTTTTAAGCAAAAAGATCTGGATCCCCCTTTAGTACTCTCAGCCACCCCAAACTGTGAACTATGTCCTCATCCCAAGTCCAGACTGAGATTCCTGGCTTTGCTCTGGGCCCACACGGATCAGTCCACTTCAGCCCAGACCACCCTAGGCTAGGACTACAGACTTCTCCACAAGTTTGAAATTTAAAGGAGTGTGGGTTGGTTTGGACCACTCTTTGCCCAGGCAGGATTTCAGGATCTGATTGTTGGCTTGGACTTAGGTTCCAAACCTGGGACTGCAGATATGGGGTGGGGGGTGTGGCTTGCTCTTCCCTCCTTGCTATAGCCTCTTGCTGACTCTGCTTCCCTCTCACCTCAGTGCCCCTCAGTGTTCTCTGCCTACCTTTTGGGTTTTTCTTTTCTTGAAAATTGTTTCACTTTGTCTCCTTGTTGATTCTTTCACTCCTGTATTTATTTTGTGGCAATATTTTAATATTGGTTGGAGAGGATTTCCTTGGTGGCTCAGAGCTACTCTGGTTTACTCTGCCATCTTGGCTCTGCCCCCAGAAGTCTGGATGGTATATTTTAGAATATTTCTTGGAAACAAGTCATGATTAGTAACCTGCTATAAACCATCATACATCATACAGTACCTTTTCTGTTATTAAAATTTTTAATTCGTCAATAATTATGTTGTTCCACAATTAACAACTAAGTAGCATCACTGAAGGAATATTAATCTAAAGGTGAATTTTATTTTAACAAAAAGCTACACAATTTCCCAAATGTAATCCAGTTCTCCCTCCTATTCAGTTTTGGGCTCATTGCATTGTCAAGCCGTAGTACCTAGCCAAGATTAATTTACTGATGATCAGTGCATGTTCTAGTATGTACAGTTAATACCACTTCTGTGGTTTGTTCTTTGAGATAACCGTGGGTCCACTGATCTTTCCATCAATCTCTTTCACCCACTTAACCAAAATGAAGATGATGATGGTATTTGAGCTACCTACCCAAGATGATTATGAGGATCAAATGAAATACTGTATATCATGTAGGGTACTATTAAGAGTAGGTGTTTATGATTAACTTCATTAACTCAACTATTCTCATTATTTTTTTTAATTCTCTCTTCTCCTTGCCAAACCTCAGCTTCTTCTTTAGACTTTTTAGACTAAACATCCCCAAGAACATGCTGTCCATAGGAAAGGACCACTAAATACAAATACTGAGCACANTGGTCCCTAACAGAGAAAATAACTAGAAGAGACCTTGAAGACCATTGACTTGTTGAGTATGGCATCTCACCTCTCAAGATCTTAATTTTCATCTCTAACTTTAGGGGACTGGACACAATGATTTTCTAAATCCTTCCAACATCATGTCATATGTTCTAGTCTATGTGGTGTAGTAGAAAGATTCACAGGACCTGAGTTTAAAGTCTGGCTCTGCCACTGACTAGCTGTGTGATTATGGGCACATCATTTGAGGATCTCAATTTTCTCTCTAAAATGAAGAAGCTAGTCCCTTTCCAGGTCTACAATAGTATAATCCAAGTCCAAGTCTCTCATCTTTAATTTAGAGGAAGAAACTGAGGCTCATAAAAGGAAATTAACCTGCCCATGGATTCACCAATTCTTATAAGAGGAATCCTGGTTTCCTGACTACAAGGTTTGTGCTCATCTGGCTTCCTTTTGATAAGCATTTTATAGCTGATTCTCTTTGATAATCTTAAAAAATAAAATTGATTTTTATTTTCTGATACTTTACCAACTACAGTGAAGGAAATAAAGACATTGGTTGTAATACCATTCTTTTACAGAAGATCAGAAGAGTTTCTTATTTTAAATTTATTTTCAATGAATGTTTTTTTCTTAATTATATATAAATTAAAAAGTTAACATATAAAATTTATTTCTAAATGCTCTCTCCTTTTTTTCCTCAAGAAGGCAAAGGATTTCATATAGATTATACTTGTGCAGTCATGCAAAATGTTTCCATTTTGGCCATATTGCAAAAGAAAACATAGCACCCCCCCCCTCCAAAAGCAAGAATATTAAAGAAAATTAAAGTATGTTTCAATCTGAATTTAGACTCTATTAGTTCTTTATCTGGATGTGTAGATAGAATTTTTCATCATACATCCTTCAGAATTATCTTGGACTACTGTATTTGTAAAGATGTAATTGCAAAGAAAGGTAAAGCAGAAAGCCCCAGATGACAAAGGAGCTTTAAGCCTTCATTAGGTATAAACAGGAAATCACATAACACAGATAACAAATTCTTCCTGTAGCATCCCCTCAACCAATCACAGTGTGTTTCTTCAGGGAGACTAGCCTCCTGGCACGGATTGATGTTCAATTAATGATAACTAAATCAATAATATCAGAACAACAATGATAATTCAATAACACATCTGAGTATTGATATTATTGATGGTAGTAATTTATTACTGATAGTAGCTCAATTTCAGGGAGTAAGACTGGATCCTCCTCTGACCTTTCAATTTGCCCTAGAACTTCGTTGAGGCTGACCTGTTGCCAAGTCAACCAACAAAAGGTCAGTAGCTGGATTGACTTTTATTAACAAAACTTTTACTGGTGTTAAATCAAACAACAAGGGAAACTGATAGAAGGGAAGAGGGTTATTAGGAATCCCTAAATGAAGTTTGATCTTCATTCAATAATTTCTGCAAATTATTAAACTACTTGAGAAATAGAAAATTGCAGTCAGGTTCCTAAAGAAGAGAAAGAAGTCCACTCAAAGACACTGGTCCTGTCATCCTTAACCTCACCTTACCCAGGGGTGCCTCTCTTGTGGGTTGCATGTGAGAAATTTCAAAGATGGCCTCTCAGTCACAGAGGATATTCCTCCCTGTTATCACATCTAGAACTACTGTGACCCCTTGCTATGAGAGCAAGCTGGTAGTGGGAGGCTTGTGGATATTGTGGTCCTGTGCCATGATAACCGGGGGTCCCACTTATCTAACCCCTTAGGACAGGGTTTCCCCCTGTCCCTGCTAGCTGGCTCCCACCTCCAAAATACTACCATTTTGGAGAATCCCCTTTGTTTGCCACTGTAGTTAGGGGACATTGAGAAGGGAAGTTGAGAGTCATTTAGTCACTGGCCCATATCTGTGTCATCTCTCCCCTCTCCAAAATATCCTTCCTCATCTCCTTAATACCCCTAAACTTTAAAGAAGGAAGAGCCAAGAACTCCAAAAGCTCCATTTAAGGAAGGGGCTCTGGGTGATCATTTCTGCTTTTCCCACCTGGCTGAACTATTCTGGGACCTATCAGACTTGACTTTGCCCTCAAATCAGAAACCTCTGACTACTCTGAATTCCCTTCTGTTTCCTTTTCCCACATAGTTGGCACTTAATAAATTTTTAATGACAGTTGAAAGACTTACAGAGATCATCTATTCCAACTCCTTCATTTAAAAGATAAGGAAACTGGGACCCCCCAAAATAAGACGATTTGTCGAAGGTCATACAATTAGTCAAAAACATAATTGTTATTGCTCCTAAGATTTCTGCCAACAAATCTTTTGCTTTTTCTATTATACTATTCTGCTTATGAGCTATTTATTTATTTTTAAAAATTTTTACCTGCTTTTGACACCAGATGGGAGCACAATCTCACAACTTTTAAATTAAGGCAATGGAAATTAAAATCATCCTACAACTTTTAAGATAAGGAGAATAGACAAGACCAAATACAGTAGGATTTCTGTATCCAACGGGAACATATTCCAGGTCCTACTGTGAATGGCTGAAAATACAGATATAAGCAAACACCTACTATTGATCATGGATAACTTAATTGGCTGAAACGTGGGATACAATTGAACTACCAATATCACTATGCATGTGTAAGGGGATAAGAGATAGGAAAAATGCATAGATTGTCTTTAAGAGGAAAGGAGGAGAATTTAGACACAAACCCTGGGAGAAAATTCTGGAAGGAGAAGCCTGGGAGAAGAAGATCTTGGGAATTAACTGAGATCAATGGTAACTCCTGAACTGGCTTTTCTCTGAGCTAGTGGGGAGGATTTTTGCTCTATCTCCTGGGAACAGACTAATCTTGTGGAACTATGATATTATTACAGCAAATGTGATCAGTGTTAATACTAAAGTCAGACTAGAGGGAGTTCTGATTTAAGATGGCTATAGTGTAGAAGCAGGGCACTTCCTCTCCTTACCACCAACTGAAAGTGTCTCAAAAGGATAAAATCCCCAAATCAGATGAGTGAAGGGGCTCTACTGTAGGACACAGCCTTGAAGGTAGGTGGAAATTAGACATTTCCATGGGGACAGAATATCTCCCACCAAAAGGTGAACTGATCGATCCTCCCCCACTCCACCTATAGCACCAGAGTCAGAGCAAGCACAGGGCAATCTCTAGGTTTTGGAGAGCTGGCTGAGAACACCAGAGACTTACCCCAGAGAGCAGCAAGACTTGGGACCCCAGGAGGCTGAGGAATGAGGACCTTGGGCACAGAGATAGAGCAGAGAGGGGCGGCACATAGCAGAAGATACAGAGACTTGAAAAATAGCCTCAGAGCAAAACCCTCTCCATAGCTTAAAACACAGGGAATCTTCCCTCCTCACTCAGACTTCTAGCTGGGAAGGGAAGGAAAAGCCAACAAAGCAATGGCCAGCACTACCCAAGAAATGCAATCTTCAACCACCAAAAAAAAAAAAAAAAAAAAAAAAACAAGAAAAACAAGAAAAAGGCATTGATCCTAAGTTATTTTTATGGAGGAAAAAAATCCAGACTACAGAGGAGACAGCAGAGGATAACAAACGAATAAACACATCCAAAATTAAAAAAAAAAGTGGACTGCAAGGCTTGGAATATGATATTCAAAAAGACAAGAAAATAGAGTCTACAACCAAGGATAACCTACCCATCAAAATTGACTATATACTTCTAGGGGAAGTATGGGCATTCAACAAAACAGAAGATTTCCATGTATTTGTAAAGAAAAGACCAGAACTAAATGTAAAGTTTGATATCCAAACAGAAACATCAAGAGAAACATGAAAAGGTAAATACGAAAGAGAGAAAAAGAAAAAAAAAATTA
>NC_058131.1:638219500-638273238 GCF_016433145.1 Gracilinanus agilis
CCAGGACTATTCTGAGGGACTTATGGTAAAGAAAGCTACCCACATTCAGAGGAAGAACTGCAGGAGAGGAAACACAGAAGAAAATCAACTGCTTGAATACATGGGTTGATGAGGACATGATTGGTGATCGAAACTACCACACCAATGCAACTATCAACAATTTGGAAATAGGTCTTGAATAATGACACATGTTAAAACCAGTGGAAATGCATATCGGCCAGGGGAGGGGGGGAACCCAGGGGGTGAAGGGGAAAGTAGGAGGATGAATCATGTAACCATGTTAAAAATGAATATTAATAAATGTTTAAATTTTAAAAAAAGGAAAGCTAATGGTATTAGCAATATTGTAGGGTAATTAAAAAAAACTAAATTAGAAATCCTTGAAATTAAAGGAGAAATTAATAAAATTGAAAGTGAAAGAACTATTGAATTAATAAATAAGACGAGAAGCTTGTGCTTTAATAAAAAATAATATTGATAAAGTACTTGTTAATCTAATAAAAAAAGGAAAGAATAAAACAAAATTATCAGAATCAAAGATGAAAAGAGAGTCCTCACTTCTAATGAAGAGGAAATTAAGGCAATCATTAAAGAAACTATTTTGTCCAATTCATGGCAATAAATTCAGCAATCTAGGTGATATGGATATTTACAAAAATAAAAATTGCCTAAAAATTAACAGATGAAGAAATAGAATACTTAAAATGTGATTAACATATCAGAAAAAGAAATTGAACAAGCCATCAAAGAACTCCCTAAGAAAAAATCCCTAGGTCCTGACGGATTCACAAGTGAATTATATCAAACATTCAAAGAACAACTAATCCCAATACCATATAAACTCTTTGACATAATAAGAAATGAAGGAGTTCTACCAAATTCCTTTTATAACACAAATATGGTACTGATTCCAAAGCCAGGCAGATCAAAAACAGAAAGAAAACTATAGACCAATCTCCTTAATGAACCTATCAGCAAGCAAACCAATAAAAATGACATGATTATCTCAATAGATGCAGAAAAAGCCTTTGACAAAATACAACACTCATTCCTATTGAAACCATTAGAAAGTATAGGAATAGAAGGGCCTTTCCTAAAAATAATGAACAGTATATATTTAAAACCATCAGCAAGCATCATCTGCAATGTGGATAAATTAGAAACCTTCCCAATAACATCAGCAGTCAAACAAGGATACCCATTATCATTTCTATTATTTAACATTCTACTAGAAACACTACTATTAGCAGTTATAGAAGAAAAAGAAATTGAAGGTATTGTAATGATTAAAAATGATAAAGGCTGATATTATGAGGAAAAGTAATATTTTAATTAGGCCCATGTTGGTAGAATAAAATTGGACCACATGCCTGGCTAAGATCTATTTAAACTGCCCGCCAGACCATACCTTCTATTTCCTTTGGCTGCTTTGTAGGAAAGAAAGCAGTCAAAGCCTTATCTCCCCATTTAAGTCACGCTCTATGTTGGTTCACATTATCACATCCAAAACTGGTAACCCATTGGATCATGGAAAATGTAGTCTCAAAGTCCCCCACATGTCCACAGGAAATTTGTCATATATCTACATATCTTGAGGCTCAAATGAGTTCCTAAATGGAACCCCAGAAATTCTAAATAACACACTATTAAAATAAGCAAAGAGGAGACCAAGCTTTCACTCTTTGCAGATAATATGATGGTCTACATAAAGAATCATAGAGAATCAACCAAAAAGCTAGTGGAAATAATCAACAACTTTAGTAAAGTTGCAGGATACAAAATAAATGAACATAAACCATCAGTATTTCTATATATTCCTAACACATCCTAGCAACAAGAGGTTGAAAGAGAAATTCCATTTAAAATCACTCCGGACAATATAAAATACTTAGGAATCTATCTGCCAAGACAAACACAGGAAGTATATGAACACGACTACAAAACACTTTCCACACTAATAAAACTAGATCTAAATAATTGGGAAAACATTAATTGCTCATGGGTATGATGAACTAATATGATAAAAATGACAATCCTATCCAAACTAATTTACTTATTTAGTGCCATACCTACCAAACTACCAAGAAACTTTTTTTACTTAATTAGAAAATCTATAATAAAGTTCATTTGGAAGAACAAAAATCAAGAATATCAAGGGAAATAATGAAAAAAAAATCGTGAAGGAGGGAGGCATAGCACTACCAGATATAAACTGCAATATAAAGCAGTGGTCATCAAGAAATATGGTACTGGGTAAGAGACAGAAGGGAGGATCAGTGGAATAGACTTGGGGTAAATGACCTCAGCAAGACAGCATATGATAAACCCAAAGAGCCCAAATTTTGGAACAAAAATCCACAATTTGACGAAAACTAGAAAACAGTATGGGAGAATTTTTTAAATCAACATCTCACACTCTATACCAAGATAAATTCAGAATAGGTGAATGACTTGAATATAAAGAAAGAAACTATAAATAAATTAGGTGAACAAAGAATAGTATACCTGTCAGAGCTATGGGAAAGGCAAGATTTTAAAACCAAACAAGAGTTTGAGAATATTACAAAATGTAAAATATTTTAAATCTCTTATAATTAGAGAAATGCAAATCAAAACAATTCTGAGATACCACCTCACACCTAGCAGATTGGCTAATATGACAGCAAAGGAAAGTGATAAGTGTTGGAGGGAATGTGACAAAATTGGGACACTAATGCACTGCTGGTAGTTGTGAATTGATCCAACCATTCTGGATGGCAATTTGGAACTATGCCCAAAGGGTTTTAAATGACTGCCTGCCCTTTGACCCAGCCATACCACCATACCCCAAAGAGATCATAAGGAAAAAGACTTGTACAAAAATATTTATAGCCGTGCTCATTGAGGTGGCAAGAAATTGGAAAATGAGGTGATGCCCTTTGATTGAGGAATGGCTGAATAAATTGTGGTATCTGTTGGTGATGGAATACTATTGTCCTAAAAGGATTAATGAACTGGAGGAATTCCATGTGAACTGGAAAGACCTCGAGGAATTGATGCAGAGTGAAAGGAACAGGACCAGGAAAACATACACAGAGACTGCTACACTGTAGTACAATTGAATGTAATGGACTTCTCTCCTAGCAGCAAGGCAATGGTCAAAGACATTTCTGGGGAACTTATGAGAAAGAACACTATCCACATCCAGAGAAAGAACTGTGGGAGTAGAAACACAGAAGAAAAACAATTGTTTGATCACATGGTTTGATGGGGATAAGATTGATGATGAAGATTCTAAATGATTACCCTAGTGCAAATATCAATAATATAAAAATAGGTCTTGATCAATGACACATGTAAAACACAGTGGAATTGCACGCTGGAGGGTTGTGAGAGGAGGGGAGAGAAAGAACGTGAATCATATAACCATAAAAAATATTCAAAAATTAATTAATTAATTAAAATGTTAAGTAATAAAATAAAAAATAAAGTCAGACTATAGAAAAGTTTCCCATGGGAGTGTGAGTTTGAGGACAAAGGAAGATGAGACATGCTAGTAGACTTCACGATGTTATAACTTGTTCTATCTTGGCAAGTAGTTTGAAACTTATGAATTGTTTATTTTTTATTTTCTGTAATTTTCCAATTTTTCCATTTTTTTCTTGTTGGTTAGCTGTGGGAAACTGAATTGGCAGAGACCAAATCAGCATATATGGGGGCACAACTATATTTCACTCAGCCCCATCAAATCTTACCATTTATAGAAATTATCTTGATCAAAATCCACATGATGGCAACATCTATCTTCTGTCAATCCAAAACATTTTGTCAAAGAAGCAGTCAGACCACCTTCTTGATATCACGTGGGCTTAATATCTGGGAGAGTTTCTGAGAGGATTCTGCTGTGATACTCAGTTGATATCAGCAACTTTCATCTGAGTTCTTGACCTTCTGTTTTTTTCCCTATATGTTTGTAAAACATATGTTTTTCTAGAAAATGCAACTCAAGGTTCAGGCCAAATTGTAAAATGCCATTTGTTTCAGGCTTTCTGGTTTCACAGAATTATTAATAAGTCTCCAAAATAGGCAACCCATTAGACAGTAGAGATTTCCCCCAAGTCCAAAGGCAATTGTAGACTTGACTGATATTTTAATGCCCTCAATCTCACCCCTACCCTCACAATCTATCCCCCTGTTCTCTCATAGTTGCATTCCTCCAGTCCTAGGTATAGATATGGCTCATTCTCTCCACACATTTAATATACAGCATGAGAAATACACAGGAGACTTCAGCACAATGGGAGTTGATCATAAGGAATAAAACAGTAATTGTTCCAAACCGGTGCACAGGCAGAGGTAGCGCCTTCCTCCCACACATATCCACCCACTGAAAGTTCTTGAGTCAAAGAGCTCCAGGGGGCTGAGCCTGCTTCTGGACTGTGTTCATTGAATTCCCTCTTCTTTAATGGGAAAGCCTCAAAGATTGTCCATTCAGGGAAGGTAGGCACTGCTTCCTGTCAGTCCCATGTCCTCTTTTCTCTCCCCTATTTCCATTCTCCAAAGAAAGCCCAAAATAGTCCATTGGCTTAAACTGAATGTTAGAGCTAGGCAGCTGACTGGAAAATGACCTAGACTGATTCCTCATGAGATAGATGGCAAAATGGAGATCCAAAAAAGTGAAATGATTTTCCCAAGATCCTGTAGCTTGTTAGTGGTTGAAATCGGATATGATTTCTTTCTTTTTCCAGTAGGTATATTCTTTACCTCATCCTAAGTTTAGCTTGAGACCTCAGAAACCTGTTTCTAGCACATTAGTTTTTTCCCCTACAGTTACTAAGAAACTAGGGAAACTTCCATCAATATTTGGGCAAAACGTTCCAAAGAGCATCATGTTAGATCAAAGCAACAATTACTGAGGTCAACAGTGGGCTGGTGCTTATTACTACCCATACTAATTTGGGGAGGTTGTGCTCAAAGATGTCATGGGGATGGTCTGACAAATGACTTTCTTCTCCTATCACTGGCAGAATGCCTTAGAATATCTTCTGAAAGAACACACCAGTATATACCCCAGATCTCCTTCCACAAAGGAGTTTTAGTCTGGTAGAAAGTGGACTGGAAACTAAAGTTCTGAGTTCAAGCCCATTACCTTCCTGCACTTACTCTGATTGCCTTTGGATAAATTACTTAAATACCCTGAATCTGAGTTTCCTTATTAATAACATGGACATAAATATCTATGCTATGAGATTATTATAAACATCAAATGAGATGATAGGTATAAAAAAGTTGTAAACCTTGAAAGCTAAATATAAATGCAGCTATTTAGGATTGGGATCTTTCCCAAGAATTCATCAACCAGAAAGACAGTCCTAAAACATGTAGCCCACAATTTTATTAAGAAATCTATTTGTTTCATTCTTATTCCTCCCTCTGTTTCTAGTCATTTCTACCTACCCACAAGACCCTTTCAAATTCTCCTCTCAGAACACATATCCTACACATATGTTCCCTGAAGTAAACCATCCTATAGATAATTCTATAATGTTAAATGCTAGTATGCCTTAAACTCTGCAACTAAAAACTAGAGAATGACCAAAAACAAGATGAAAAAAGTTTGATGATAATAATCAAAACTAGTACTTACATGGTACTTTTAAGGCTGACAAATTCATTTACATACATTCTCATTTGATCTTCTCAGGAACACTGTGGGGTAGACACTATTATTATCTTTATTTTACAGTTGAAAGAAACTGAGGCTTGAAGAGGGTTACCTAACTAGTTTCTGAGACAGGATTCTCCCTCATATCTTCCACTATAACAGATTCTATCCACTATAACACCTATGAAGACACAGAAATGAATCAAGTCCACATATGCAGAGGAATAGATTTCTCTTTCTAATTCACTACTCTATCTCAGCTATACCTGAAGAGCTCTGGTTATAGGATGCCTGCTGAACAACTTCAGTTCCCTTGATAGGAAAAATGAAAACATCCAGGATGTGATTGCTCACGAACCTCTTTAATATGCCTCACTTGATACACTTAGGAAGATCAATGACACCCTTTCATCTGCATAGAAGCCTTTACAATTTGCCAACAATAAAGTTGTTGCTACTGCCATTGACCTGTTTTAATGGATTGTAGAGGCAAAGCTCTAGACTTGCTAACTGGTCCAGTAAATCTTGGCTGGAGGCTGGCTCCAAAAGCACTTGTGATTGAGAGAGTGAGCCATAAAAGTAGTTCCCAGATGGGGCATCCAATCATGGATGAGTCACATGACCTTTGGGCAGAGTTTATATGGTGGAACCCAGGCAAAGAGCTATTTGCTGTATTTAGTCGTTTCCATCAGTAGGCAAAATGCCAGAGGTTTGAGAGGTGAATGGAAAAGGAAGATCGATGAAAGGAATACTTACCTAGGACAGGATCGAGGGAGAATAGGCAAAATAGTCAAAGATACAACTTCTCCATTTGACTATATAAGGCTTTCAGAAATAGGAACCAAGCCTTTTTTGAATATATTTCAGATATTGAAGATGTTGTGACTCTGGGTCCAAAGGTCAAAGGGAAAATAGCTTTCTGCTTGATTTTCTGAAACTAATCAAAAGTGTATTGATTCCCATAACCCACTTAAGGGCATTAAGGAAGCATATGGGTCAGTACTGGTCATTTTGGAGGTTGAAACATGACCTGAGTATGGCAAAAAAGGATGATGGAGAGCTGTTGTTTGTATTGACTTCTGTGGAGTGGGAGAAGTTAGTGAGTGGTTTTAGAGAACTGAGTTGTATAGTATGGAGAGAATGGGGGATCTTGAGATGTGACTGAAGAAGGAATTCAATGAGAGAGCAACAGATCTGGATAGAGAAACAGGGAGTGATAGAGAGAGACTGAATCAGTGAGTACTGGAGTAAGTAGACATATAGCATATGACCGTGCTTAAAGGATGTTATTCACATTTGGTTTCATATAATTTGTTGAAGTGAGACATCTCTACATGATGCTTAGGTGATTTTAGGAAGTGAAATTATAATTTTTTGGTTTAACAGAAATTCTTGTTGTTAAAACCTTTACTTATCATCTTAGAATCAATACTGTGCTATTGGTTCCAAGGCAGAAGAGGGGAAGGGCTAGGCAATGGGAGTAAAGAGTCTTGCCCAGGCTCACAAAGATAGGAAGGTTTTGAAGTCAGATTTGAACCCAGGACCTCTCATTTCTAACTCTTGATCCATGGAACCACCTTGCTGGACTTTTAAGGAGGCAAAATTAGACTTTTTGCAAATAGGAACCTCCAAACCATTCTCTTGAAGTTTGAAAATTCAATATTTATTCTCTGCTTAAATTTGGGAATTGTTTCTAGACAGGCCAGTAACAAATGTTTATTAAAGATTAGTTACTATGCTAAACTCAGAGATTATAAAAAGAAGGAAAAATAAAACAACCCTTGCCCTCAAGGAGCTTACATTCTAAGGGTAAGACAATGACAAATGACAGCTGAAAAAGGAGTAATGGCTTATTAAGCATCCGATGTATGTTTTATCTTATTTGAGTAGATTTGCTTCAGAAAAGTTTTGGAGCTATGTCCAAGTCGTCTGATTCGCTATTCTTGGAAATTCTCCTGCAAGTACATTTCCCTAATTGCATCTTCACTATCTATGATCAGTTGTTATTTAGTTGTTTTCAGATGTGCTGACTCTTTATGACTTCATTTGGGGTGTTTCTGACAGAGATACTGGAATGGTTTGCTATTTCCTTCGCCAGCTCATTTTTACAAATGAGAAAACTGAGGCAGAGTTAAGTGACTGACCCAGAGTCACATAGCTATTGAAGTGTCCAAGATCAGATTTGAACCCAGGTGGTCCTGACTACAGGCACAGCACCTGTTAATCAAAAGAGAGCAAGCAGTTCTTAAAGGGATAGTAGTAAAAAAATCTGCAAGTTGTCTTTAAAAAGGGGATTCTGTCAAATCTAAAATATAAAATTAAAAGAAAACACCATTGTGGTCACAAAGAGACGGTTAGTGATATTTATGGGATAATTTGCCTTGATGACACAATTTGGCTATATAATTATATATATAAAATCTGATTTTTGTTATGATACTAGACTATGTCTATATTTTCCTGAATATATATGAGAATTTCACGTGGTTAAAGATAGAGCTGGACAAATTCATATCATTCATTCCTGGCACAATTAGCATTATATATTCCACCATACAACTATACCATGCAATAAAATTTGTTATCAATAAGATTTTGGGTAGAACACAGAATAAGATATATGCAACACTGATGATTTTGGGAATCAATGAAAAGGTCTCTCAACTGGCAGAAATAGTGAAGGAATTTAAAGAGGATAGGGATAACACCAACACAAAAGAGCAAAAGATAGAGAAAGCAGAGCCTAAAGATAAAGAAGAGAAATAGAGGGAGCTGAAAAGACTTTATTGATCCTACCCATTAGAGACCAAACTAGTTTACAGCCAGATTTTGGAATTGTCTATATAAAATCACACATGCCTTTCACTACTGGGGACTTGGATAGTCTGAAAGCGAGGATGCCCCAATTTTTTGTTCTTAACCCTTTCAAAGCAATCAAAGAATTTAAACATGCAATTCACCTATTTGATCCAACTTTCCAAGATCTAGAAATTTTACTGACAGAATTATTTACTCCTAGAAAAAAAAGACCAGTTTATAAATGAGACAAGAAGGAACCCAAACCTTATATTCTGACCAGAGGCAGTGGAGTGATTTAGAATTTTCCAATAACCAAAATTTAGTTTATCTAAGACAGGCAAGAGAAGATTTGATCAAGGCTAGGAAAAGTTTTGCAAAAACACCAGATAATTGAGGTACATTCAAGAAACTGAGGCAGGAAAATGGAGAACACTCATCTATCTATCTCAACAGGGTTATTGAAGCCATTGAAAACATCCTACGCTTCCAAAATTTAAATAAGGATAACAAACAACATATTAGAAGACAATTTGTAAAGGGAAGCAGCATGCCCATAAAGACATATTTTTGTTTACACTGTCTAAATTGGGAAGAGCTTAGCCTGGAAGACCTGAGAAAGACATCCATATATATATTCTTGGGAGATAGAGAACAGGCTAAGGAAAAGGAGGAATTCATTAAAGATCTAAAACAACAACTTAAAGAGGCTAATGCAACTATAAAGCAAAAGGAAATTGATGAAACTAAAAACATAGCTACACTACAAGCTTATAGACCAGGAGTCGGCAACGTATGGCTCTCCAGCCATATCTGGCTCTTTTGATGGCCAGATATGGCTCTTTCTGCAGGAGCCATGAAGTCATTTTTTTTCAGGTGCTGTTACAGGAGTTCACACTGTGAGCACAGTATGGCTCTCACGAAATTACATTTTTAAAAATGTGGCATTTATGGCTCTCACGGCCAAAAAGGTTGCAGACCCCTGTTATAGACAAAGGAGAGATATACAACCATTTAGACAGAGATCCAGGAATAATCAAAGATGTTTCCTTTGTGGGAAAATTGGACACACAATTAGACATAAAAACAAATAACAAAAGATCATGGAATAGCAACACAAAACAAAATCATTCCCAGTGCTGTGATCACATGTGTAAAAGTTCATGCACCTGATCTGCAGACTATGGAACGATACATACAACAGGGAGAAAAGCCTTGTTACTCACCAATTGTTTCAGGAATTACTAAGCAGAGTCAGTTATGAATCCAGGTGCATGGGGGTAACATCAAAAGGGAAAAAAGGAAAGAGAAATGGGGAAAATGAAAAAGGAAAATGCAGACAAATAGTATTAGGGGGTACAAAAGCAAAAAAACAAAACTAAAGAGCAGATAGAAGAAGAAATCCAATTAGATAATGATGTAACAGAGATTAGAGAGAAAATTTTTGGAAGAGTGGAACAAGACACAAAAAAGGGGGAAGGAACAGATCTGGAAACAGTCTGTAACACACAAACCTTAAACCTATTAGGAAAATATAACTTAAAAAGCAAAGAACACAAAAGATTAGATCCAACCAACAGTGAATTGCAACATTTCTCAACACAAGACAAAGTAACTTCGCAGGAAGGAAAGAGTATACCTTAGAAACTAAAAGTACAGAACAAATAGTAATAGCAAAAGCAAGAGTAGAATCATATGAAAAACAAATATTAGAGAGTTCTAAAGATTCTAAACAAACTGCAACTGAATTAACTGAAGCAAAGGAGCAAACAACAGAATGGTCTAATCGGGAGGGAAATGTAATAACAGAAAATGTTCAAATTAGTAGACCTCCTGGAGACAATGACACTGAACGCAGGGATGATATTACAAAAGAACATACCAACGACATAATAAAAAATCAACCTTAAATCCAAATGTCAAAGAATTCCAACCAACAACAACTGCATGAGAAAAAGCAAACACAGACATTGTCACATCATCCTTAAGTCTCCATGCTAATGCAATTCCATTGTAAACTGATGATGGATTGCAAAATGAATGTCCAAAACAACAAAAGAAGTCTGTAGCTGAAGAACAAAACTGGGATATGAGCAAAAGAGAAATACAAGCTTCTATGGCTCAAGTATGCCAACAAAATGAGAACACAGAATCAAGAGTCATGATAAAAGTGGGTAATGAAATCTACCCAGCTCTTATCAATACAGGGTCAACTAAATCTGTTTTTAAAACATCTTCTCAAGACAGCCAAATCATAGGTTATGTAAAAATAATGGGGGATACAGGGAAAAAACAGAGTACCAAAATTAAAATCAAAGATAGTAACTCTGGGACCCCTAACAACAGAGCATACGTTCTTGTTATTCCCAACCAAACCTTTTGGGAGAGATATTTTTGTGTAAAATTGGGGCAACCATTCAATATGATAAATTGGGGAAAATCTTTCTATATCTACCCAAAGACTCTTTAAAACATTATCCATTGTTGTTCATGGGGCAAATAGATGATGCAAAAGATCAGAATAAAGGTACAATATTTGAAATACCAAGTGACGTATCAGACGGTTTTGGACTACACATTCTACAGATGTAGGGATTCTAAAGTCAGCAACACCAGTAAAAATAGAGAAGTTAAAAAAGGGATACTACTAAAGATACCACAATACAAATTAAGTAAGGAAGCAATAGACAGAATCAACCTGATAATCCAAAGCATGTTAGAACAGAAATTTCTAACCCAGCAATTTCAGAACACTATACACCAATCGTACCCATAAAGAAAGCAAAACGTGACTCTGAAGGAAAAATTCAATGGAGACTGATCCAAGATTTAAGAAAAGTAAATAACTTTGTAAAAAAGGCTCATCCAGTCATTCCAAGCCCAACTAAAATAATCTCAGAAATTTCAAAGAAATCTAGATATACTGTCATTGCTCTGTGTAGTGCATATTTTAGCATTCTAATTGCAAAGGAAAGTTGAAAAAATTTTGCTTTAACTTGGAATGGGTCTCAGATAACCTGGAGAAGATTACCAATGAGTTTCTGCAATAGCCCAACAACATTTTGCTAAATCTTGCAACAAGATTTAAAGAACATCCAATTCAAAGAAAGCAAAATTGTTCATTATGTAGATGACATTCTTCTTGTATCCCCATCTGCTAAAGTTTGTTACCAAGACAGTAAAAAACTCTTCTTAGATCTATATAAGAAATGCCTCACCTAGCAGTACAAGATATTAAACTATACTATAAAGCAGAAGTCATCAAAACAATATGGTACTGGTCCCAACAGACAGAAGGGAGGATCAGTGGAATAGACTTGGGGTAAGTGATGTTAGCAAAACAGTGTATGATAAACCCAAAGAACCCAACTTTTGGGACAACAATCCACTATTTGACAAAAACTGCTGGGAAAATTGGAATACAATATGGGAGAGATTAGGTTTAGATCAACATCTCACACCTTGCACCAAGATAAATTCAGAATGGGTGAAAGAAGGAAACTATAAATAAATTAGGTGAACACAGAATAGCATACTTGTCAGATATCTGGGAAAGGAAAGGTTTTAAAACCAAGCAAGAGTTAGGAAAAATTACAAAATGTAAAATAAATAATTTTGATTATATTAAATTAAAAAGGTTTTGTACAAACAAAAACAATGCAACCAAAATCAGAAGGGAAACAACAAACTGGGAAAAAATCATTATAACAAAAAACTTTGACAGAGGTCTAATTACTCAAATATACAAGGAGCTAAATCAATTGAATGAAAAATCAAGCCCCAATTGATAAATGGGCAAGGTACATGAATAGGCAATTTTCAGATAAATCAAAACTATTAAAAAGCACATGAGAAAGTGTTCTAAATCTCTAATAATTAGAGAAATGCAAATCAAAACAATTCTGAGGTATCACACCTGGCAGATTGGCTAAAATGATAGCAGGGGAGAGTAATAAATGTTGGCGGGGATGTGGCAAAATTGAGACATTGATGCATTGCTGGTGGAGTTGTGAACTGATCCAACCATTATGGATGGTAATTTGGAACTATGCCCAAAGAGCTCTAAAAGACTGCCTGCCCTTTGATCCAGCCATAGTATTGCTGGGTTTGTACCTCAAAGAGATCATAGATAAAAAGATTTGTACAAAAATATTTATAGCCATGCTTTTTATGGTGGCAAAAACTGAAAAACGAGGGTATACCCTTTAACTGGGGAATGGCTGAACAAATTGTGGTATATGCTGGTGATGGAATATTATTATGCTCAAAGGAATAATAAACTGGAGGAATTCCATGTGAACTAGAAAGACCTCCAGGAATTGATGTATAGTGAAAGGAGCAGAGCCAGAAGAACATTGTACCCTGTGGTAAAATTGAATGTAATGGACTTTTGTACTGGCAGCAATGCAATGACCCAGGGCAATTCTGGGGGATTTATGGAAAAGAATGCCACCCACATTCAGAGGAAGAACTACAGGAGTGGAAATATAGAAGAAAAACAACTGCTTGAACACATGGGTTGATGAGGACATGATTGGGGATGTAGACTCAAAACCACCACACTAATGCAACTATCAATAATTTGTTAAAACCAGTGGAAATGCGCATCAGCTATGGGGGTGGGGGGTTGGGGATGTGAAGGGGAAAGTAAGAACATGAATCATGGAAACATGGAAAATTAAAAAAAAAAAAGAAATGCCACAAATTTTAAAAATCAAAGCTACAATGGATATTGCCTAAACTTGAATACCTAGGTTTTATCTCAGAAAAGGAGAGGAGAAAGATTTCCAAGAAGAATGGAGGACATACAAAAGCTTAGCATGCCAAAGACTAAGAAACAACTGAGAGCCTTTTTAGGAGTAACAGGCTTCTGTAGACAATGGATCTCAGGCTATAGCCAAATAACAGCATGCCTGATGGACTTAACCAAAAACACAGTCATAGAACCTTTACACCTAAAAAAGATTTATCTCCAAGCCTTGGCACAGCTCAAAGAAGCAATCATAACATCTCCAGTCTTAGGTATTCCAGACTAAAACAAAGAATTCCATCTCTTTGTACATTAAGCAAGAGGCATAGCTTCTGGAATGTCAGTTCAAATTTTAGGACCCAATTTTAGGCCAGTGACATATTATAGTACACAACTAGACATAATTGAGAAAAGTATAATTCCCTGTTTGAGAGCAATTGCAGCCACAGCAACTTTGTTTCAGAAGTCATCTGATTTGGTATTAGAATCAAAACAATGTCTATTCTTCACACCAACTAGAGTCCATATTGAAGAAATGAAGAAATGCCATTTATAAGCTTGCACACAGCAAAGACTTTCTCAATATGAGATTGTGTTACTAAGCAATGAAAACATCACTTTAAAACGTTGCCACAACCATTGAATCCAGCTACCTTGATTATAGATCTGTTGTTTGAAGGGGAACCCATACATAATTGTCAGGAAACAATATCATGTAGAAAAACTAAGAAATGATTTAAAAGATACTCCCCTGGAACAACCTGACATCAAAATGTATACAGATGGTTGGAGCATGATAGTTAATGGGGAAATGTACACCAGATCAGCAGTAGTAACACAAACAGAGACATTATGGTATACATCCTTACCCTAAGTATGTGGTATGTGAGAGTGCTCAAGGGTCAGAGCTTGTTGCTTTATTAAAAGCTTGTCAAATGGGTAAAGATAAATGAGTCAATATTTAAACAGATTCCCAGTATGCATTCTCAGTAATTCATGCCACAGCAGAAATTTGGAACTGTAGAGGATCTTTGACAAGTGCAGGCAAAGAGATTGCATATGCTAAAGTCATAATGCAACTTCTAGCAACTGGAAGTCAGCTCCTGCCTCTGAACTACCACCATTTTGGAGAATCCCCCTTTTTTTTGCCACTGTGGTAAGGGACATTAAGAAGGGAAGCCAAGAGTCATTTAGTCACTGGCCCATCTCTCTGTGTCCTTTCTCCCCTCTCCAAAATACCCTTCCTCATCTCTTAAATACCCAAACTTTACACGCTTTAACCACTGCTCTACTAGCTGACCCATCTATGATCATTGGATTATAGATATAGACCTGGAAGGCAACTTAATGGCTATTTAATCTAAGTTTCTCTTTTTGGATGAGGAAACTGAGGCCCAGAGAAGCTAGTTGGAGGTCTTGGATAGTAACAACAGAGGAAAGTTTTGAATAAAAGTCCTCTGACTCCAAAGTTGCTGAACCACACTTCATTTCAAGTGCCACCTCCTTTGCCAACCCTTCCCCAGATACTTAAACAGCTTCAATTTCTCTGGTCCCCTAAATATTTTATTTGTGCTTCTCCTCTGGCATTCTGCATAATCTGCCTTGAATTTTTCTTTTCTTTAACAAATTTTCTATTTTAACATTGTCTAGTATTCCATCTCTGTCTCTTCAATCCCAGAAAGTTATCTCTTATAACAAATAATTTTTTAAAAGAGAACTCAGAATTATAAAAAAAATCAATAAATATTTTGACAAAAACTTATTTTCAATGTTGCATTTTCTTGGACCAAGATCTTCCATCTGCTCTTGCAAAGGATTTTGGTTAAGTTAAATCACCCAGAATTTATTAAAAACCATCTTTGTGACAGACACTGTGCTGAGAGCCTATGATACAAAGAAAGGGAGAAAGCCTAGCCTCTCAAGGAATTCCTACTCTAGTGGGTTAGAGAATGTTTTAACAGTTAATAGAGACAGAATATGTACAAAACAAATTGGAGGTAATGTCATAGATAAGATACCAGAATTAAAGAAGCCAGTCTTGCCAAAGGTGGAACTTCTCATATTGCTTTGAAACAGAGGTTATTCTTTAAAAGTCAGCAATATTTGTTTTCTACTTTTGTGGTTCTACTTACATTGCTGTGGTCCTTGTGAATACTTATTTCCTGACCTTTTAACATCAGTTTATATCAATTAATGTAAATCTTTCTGTGGTCCTTGTTTTCATTAAATTTGTAGTTTCTTATAGCACAGTAACATTCCATTAGGTTTATGTATTAAAATTTGTTTAGATATTTCCCAGTAGACTAATGTCTACTTTTTTACAATGCTTTTCTAATGCAGAAAGGATTGCTATTATTTTTTTAATGAAGACTTTCCCTGTCAAACCTTTGATCAATTTTCAGTTAGTGAATGTCTTTTCTATATGGAACAGAATAAAAGATACTGGTTTGAGCCTAATTTCTGTCATAGGTCCAGTTTTCCTAGAAGGTCTTACAAAATAGGAATGCTTTCTTAGGTGATTTATGTTTTTAGATTTATCAAACATTGGGTTATTGAGCTACAGTAAAGGGATGACATAAATGAAGAAATCACTCATTCCACAAACATTTATGGAGAACCTGCTAGGTACAAAGTTCTGTGCTGAGTACAGTAGAGAACATAAACATGAATAAAATAGTGTTTGCCTTTGAAAAACTTGCAGTCTGAAAGGAAAGATGACAAAAACATCAACAACACAAATACAACATTGGATTTTTGATGCATGTATTACCTTCCATTTTACATTATAGTTATGAGCATCTGTCTCATCTTTCCTACTACATTGAGTCTGTTCCAAATATATTTTCAATTTTTTAACCAGTGCTAAATTGTTGGAGTCATTTCTGATAGTTTAAAGCTTGAAAGTAATACTTTCCTTTAATTTCTACTGTTTTTCCCATTATTTTCCTCTGATAATTTGTCTTCTAAATAATTTTTGTTAGTATTGAGTTCTATAAAATATTGGTAGTTTGGTTGGTACAACATTTAGACAAATTAGCTTTGATAATATAATAATTTTTTATTTTATTGGCACAGACTAAATATGAGCATTGAATATTCCTTCATCTATTACTTGTTCTTTGTTTCTTTACAAGGTACTTTGCAATTAAATCTATATAAGAAGAGGGTGTATGTAGGTGCTTTGGTAGATTCATCCATAAATAGTTTATGCATATTATAGGTAACTGAAATGGAATTTCCAAATTTTGTTATTATTATATAGAAATGTCATTGATTTTGTGCTTTTATTTTATAGCCTTCAATTTTGCTGAAACCATTGTCTTCATTTCTTTGCTTCTTCCTTAGGATTTTCTAAATAAGCTAATGTTATTAGCAATTAGGGATAATTTTATTACCTCTTTGATTGTCTTCACACTTTTGATTCCTTTCTCTTGTTTTAAGTGATAATGCTAGCATTTCAAGAACTAGATCAAATCTTGCTATTGCAAGAAGAATGGGCATCGTTGTTTTACTCCCATATATCTTGGAAAGCTTCTAGTGTATCCTTATTGCATATGATGCTCATTTGTAGTTTTAGGTAGATATTTTGGGTCTATAATCATTATTGTCATTATTATTATTTTCCTAGGCAGAACACATTGTGTATCCCCAATTTAAATCCAACTTGGTAATAATGAATTATTTCTTAGGTAGCCTTGTATTTTTCATTTCAACATTTGTATACAACATTCAACCTTGTATTTCAACATTTACTAAACATTTTTTGTAGAGGCTACAATCATAGGCACTGCAGAGGATACAAAGATGAATAAGCACCTCGTGTTTAGGTTTGAAATATAAGTAGGGAAGATGATAGACAAATAATTATAATAGAAAATAGAATAAAATAAGGCACGGAAATCCCAATATTAATTATATTTGCATTACCAACATTTTTGACCTCTCTCCTTTTAGATTGCAAGCTCTTCAAAGACAGACATTATGTCTCATACATGTTTGTAGCCCCTACTGTGCTGAGCACAGAACTTTGGACCTAGCAGGTGTTCAGCAAACATTTGTTGAAAGAGAGATCCCATCATTTCCATCCTCCTTTCCTAGATCCCTTTGTTCTTTCCTGACCCCTATCCCCCCAAAATAATAATACATTTTGGTAGCCTTACAAGTTAGGATTAATTCATCCTTATTAACATGCCTTTTTTTCCTTCTACATCATTTTGGCTGAACATTTTAATGAGAGTACCCCAGCACCAATCTCCATTTGAATTGGTGACAGTTTGACAAGGGAGGATTTTTGTGGTGTAAAAAATAAATCCCCAAGTGAAAATACATTCTGAGGTCAGGAAATGTCAAGTATAGCAGTGAGTCCCAAGTTGCCAAGTTTTAATGAGGCGTATCCAGGAGTCCAGAGCTTGGAACAAAAAATAAGATCATGTCAACAATGAAGTGGTAACATTAACCTAGTGGTCGCACAAAATCCTCATTCCCTTGCACTTACTTATAATTGGCATCCAATGTAAATACAGTCTGTTCCACATGGATCCTACCATGTTAATGTTAGCCAGAACTCTATTGTGATGGATGAGCCATATTGTAACTAGATTCAAAGGTGATACAGTTTTGTAAACCAAAGAGGGCCACACGGGTGTAAAGGACACTTTATATTTATATTTTGTTTAATGGGTTGCCATGACCAAAGAATTAATCCCCTTATGGTAGACTACTGATAACGAGCCTGCATACTTAGGCTGGTCCTCAAACATTTCATATTGCTGGCAGTGAGGCCAAATTCAAAGCCTTTCATTAAATGGTGAGCAGGAAATGATTTTGTTCTTCCTTTGCATCCTCAGCGCTTAATATAGATACAAGATATAAGAGAGACAGTCATAAAGCAAAAAAATATTTTCTGGTCTCTTTCCTTTTAGAACACTCATGGCTTATTCTTTTGGTTGTACAGAAACACATGTGAAAGAGACTACAAAAATGTACAGCAAGAAATAAATGCCTACCAGTAAGATTTAAAAAAAAACATAGAACATAGGAAGTGCTTAATAAACTATCTCTGACTTGACTTTCCAGCAAAGTGGCAAAATCTTGGAGAAACAAGGTTTACTTCCATTCAATGCAGAGTAAGACTTTTTACAAATGGATTTACCATAAGATTCTTTTATATTGCTATCTCTGCAATGAATCATTTAACACACAATTTGATTTTTTAAAAATAGATTTTTATACAACTTCTCAGAAACATATCTCTCCTATAATTCAAGACACGCAAGTATCAGGGCAAAACAAGGTTTAGTGCCTAAATGTGATAGATAATCTGATTTTTAGAGCAGGGATTTTTCTAGTCAGTGGGTAATGTGATGACAGTTTCTAGGTTCTATCACAGTTACCCAAACTATTGAGTAAGGCATACCATAAGTCAAAGGAGAATTAGCTTTTGCTTTCAGAATTTATGGGAAGAAAAAAAGGAACAGAAAATAAAGTCAATGGCAGGGATCCTGTGGTTTGCCCCAAAACCGTGCACCCCCTTGAATCCTGTGATTTCTTGGAACCCTTAGGGTTGCAGCGTTTGATTGCTGTCATGTTACATGCATTTAATAAATGCCTACTATGTTCTGGGTGCGAGGCTAAGGTCTAGGAATACAAAGGCAACAAACCATCTCTACTTTCAGGGAACTCAGTGTCTAATGAGGTGACAACATGCAAATAATTAGTACAAACAAAGGAGATGCAGAATAAATTGGAGATAATCAAGAAAGAGGGAGGTCACTGACATTAAGGAATATTTGGAAAGGCTTCTCCTATAGAAGGATGGATTTTATCTGTGATCTGAACAAAGTCAGGGAAGCCAGGAAATAGAGACAATTCCAGGTATAGGTGAGAGCCAGTGAAAAACGCACAGCCAGGAGATGAGTACCATCTAATTCCTCCCCCCCACCCCCGCTTATTATATTAAAGAGTGATAGCATTTTTTAACTGTACTGTTCAGTAAGAGTCGTCTTAAGCTTAGACTAGAGCTAAATTTCATATTTGGAAGTAATATCTACTCAGAATCGGATCAGCTCAATCTAGCTTCCTAGAGTCCTTTCCTATTACTCACAAATAAAAATGCAAATCACTTTCCCATGGAGTCCCCACTCTCCTAGGACTCACAGAAAAGGACTAGTTTAATAGATTTTGACCCAAATGGGTAAGTTTCAAGAAAGATGTAACAAATCACATGACTAAATAAGAGAAGATGAAGTCCCAACATTATAGGTGAGAAATTTCCCTATGTCCTGTGATCTTCTGTGTATGTTATAAACAGGGAACATAGAAACCCAATTTTTTCATTCAAGCATGGGCCTCCAGTGTGAAAGCATACTTGCTGCCCATTCTTATAGGTCACTACTCTTATGAGAAAGGAGCCGATGGCTGAGGAAAATCTATCTTGCCTTCATGATGATGGCTGCCATTTTCCCTTGTCTAGTGCTTGGCATGGACTTTCCATGTGTGAGATTAAAAATTAGTATACAATATCCCAAATATTATATTTAATAAGATTTATTAAGAATAATTAAAGTAAAAAGCTAGAGTAGAAAAGGTGCTAAGTCAGCCTTGCACACGGGAAAAGAGAGAAAGAGGGTGGACTTACCACAAAATTATAAACAACACATGAAAATGCAAATGGGTGATGCAAGGAAGGGAATGCTGGGAGATGAAGTCCAAGGATACAAGATTTCCACTTATTCATCTGTCTGGATATTTTAGGGAATTATTAGATGTGTGAAACTGGGTAAGTCATTTAAACTTATCTGAACCTCAATTTCCTCATCCCTAAGCTGAGGAAGTTGGATGAAAGGAATCAGAATTATATCCATTTGCCTTATGACAGGCCTTTCCCCAATACGTCTTTGCATGGGGGAATGATTTTTTCCAGTTTTACAGGTGTCTGTGCTGGTATATATAAGGCAGAAGATAAATGGGAAGAGCCACACATTGTTGAAGGATATAGGGCATAAGGCGATTCCATCGAATCCTCTTCTCTGAGAAGTAAATAACAATGAAAGAACTTTCAAGATAGCAGATTAAACCTGCCACCTAGTTAAAAGGAAGCAATGTCTTGGCTTAGATTTTCCTTTCCAACAGAATGTACCATTCCTCTGTATATCACAGGATTTGCCTTCTTCAGGAACTTGGCTGCGATCTTAAAAAGAAAGCATTATCACAATGACTCCTTCTCCTGTATAGAACAATCAAGCCTCCAGGTGTGTTTCTCCCCTGAATGTGATGCATGTATTTCAGGTTTGAAAGAAAAGTAATTTTTTTTTTCCTTTGGAGAAACAGCTGAAGATTATGCGCATTATGCCTCACCCTTCCCAACAAACTCCAAGGGTGTTAAATACACCTGTCTTCCTGCAATACCCATGGAATAATGAGATAAGTGAACTTAGATAAAAAGGTCATAGGAAAAAGGCAGCGTCACCTGGCCAGTGATCTTGTGTGCATTATGTTTTCCTCCTCTACTTCTGCTCCTTTACCATTCACCTAAAATCAGCTATTTGACCCACCAGACAAAAGCATTGCAATTCACATTTCTTCTGGTTGAAAATATTTTTCCTTGACCAACCATTGCATAGGCATTTGGTTCACAATTCTCTTACACATTTGCCTTAGTCTGCTTGATATTAAAAGTAAAAGTATATATGTCCTAACCCCTCCACTGTCCTATAAGCTACTATTTGCCTTCCATGAGGGCAAAGACTATGTCATTTGTTCATTTTTATTTCTCTTCATTAGTGCCTTTCCCATCTCCAGTTTAATATATTTGAGTGGTTTTGATTTGAGTTGAGTGGTCTGATTTCTCTAGCTCCTCCAACCAAAAATATAGCATCAAATAATGTTATTTTAATGAAACCAAGAGAGATTGTATTATGACCCTTCTTTTTTTCCCCTGACAGATAAACTGAGAATACAAGGTATAGAATAGTGTGGAAAGAGTAGTGGGTTGTGAGTTGGAAACCTGCTTTCAGATTCAGTCTTTGCCACTCTATACTGTGCTATGGGATCACTTTGGGATTTCTGTGGAAGGCTATTTTTTAAAATTTCATTTAATTATTTTTATTTAATCAATTTAGAGTCTTTTTCCATGACTACATGATTCATGTTCTTTCCCTCCTCTCCTCTTACCCCCCTCCCATAGCCAATGAGCAATTCCACTGGGTTTTACATGTGTCATTGATCAATACCTATTTCCATATTGTTAATATTTGCATTAGGGTGATTGCTTAGAGTCTATATCCCCAATCATATCCCCATCAAACCATGTGATCAATCAGTTGTTTTTTCTTCTGTGTTTCTACTCCCACAGTTCTTTCTCTGGATGTGGGTAGTATTCTTTCTCATAAGTCTGTGGAAGGCTATTTGAAGGGATAAAAGACTTGAAACATGGAGTTTGGGCTAGGGAATTATTGCCATGGTTCAGGTGAGAGATGACTAAGCACCTGATTATGTGAGTGCTATTCCAGTGCTGCTGATGTTAAATGTGAATGTCATAGAATCATAGACTCAGACTAGAGGTAACCACAGAGTCAATTCAATAAACATTTATTAACTATGTGCCAAGTACTGTGCTAAGCTCTGAGAACAGAAATACATGTAAAAAGAAAAGAAAGGTCCTCCTTTCCAGAAGCTGATATCGTAATGGGGAAAGATAACACATAAAAAGAAGCTGGCAGGGTTGAGGGGGACCCTTTATCAGAGTATGGTGGAGAGATAGTCCATAGAACCAAGGGTGCAGCTTGGACTGGCCCAAAGACATGGCTGATGTGGCAGTTCTAGGAGGTAATAATCAAGCAGAGGAAGAGACCAAAGAAATGGAATATACTTTTAGGTGTGAATTTTCAGGGTGCAGAGATTTTTGTGGCATCATAAAGTCTAGAGGTTCAAGAGTATAGCCTGGAAAGAAATATAGAAGTCATTCAGTCCAATTCCATTATTTTATAAATGAGGAAACTAAAGTCTGGAAAGTTTGGACAACTCTCACAAGACCACAAAGGGAATAAAAGACAGAATCATGGATCAAATCCCAGTGCTCCGGCTCTAAATCCACAGCCCTCTTGTACTCCCTCCCTCAAGTTGAATGTGAGTTCCTTGAGGGCAGAGATATTTCCCTTTTGTTTTTTATACCCCCAGCACTGACTACAGAGCTTTGCACATAGTTAGTGCTTAATAAATTCTTTTCAAATTCGATTAAAAAATTAATCCACTGCCCTTTCTATTGTCCGCATCATAATACTCTGAAGAAGGTAAGGAAAAAAGTGTAATTACCAGGAAAAAAGTGTAGTTACCAAACCCATGACAAACTCATGGAGTAATGGCTTGTTTGTTTGTCTTTAAATAAAAGGCTGATGTCAGCTTATTTTCTAATTACTTGCCTCATTTTCATAGGAATCAAATGCATAAAAATTACTGGTTAATTTGAAATTTCAGTTAATTAACTTCAAAGTCATTTCTAAATTTATTCTCAAAGCCTAAAATTCCTCTAGAAATAATTGTACATAGAAATGATGATTAACTGCCCAATAAATGGCTTTCATGAGAAGGTAATATTTTGAGTATTACCAGGTTCACTGGTACTTGACATCCATCACACCTTGGGTAAGGGAGTGGGATCATTGCTACATTTTAGAGTAATAAAACCTGGGTTCTAATCCTACTGCCTACACTTAGTAATTTGGTGACAGTGGATAAATTTCTTCACCTCTGTGGGCTTCAGTTCTGTCAGTTATAAAACGAGGAAGTTGGATCAGATGACCTCCACGGTTCCTTCAAGCTCTGAATCTTTGTTCTGATGCAAACCTCTCCAAGTCTCAGTGTCCTCAATTCTAAAAATGAAGCTATCTTCAAAAAAGAGTATTAGGAAAAGGTAATATGATTTTCATATAATATGATATAATATGATATTTATAATATAATATAATAATTTAATAATATAAATATAAATAAATGGTACTTTGGAAAGAACAGTGGCTATGGAGTTAAAAAGATTTGAGTCTAACTTCTGCCTCTGTTGTTTATTATTGGTGTGAATGTAAACAAGTGCCTTAGTTTTGGGCAGTGATATAGAGTAATTAATAGAGTGCTTGACTTGGAGTCCATGAAGACCTGAAATTGAATCCTGCCTCAGACCCTTCACAGCTGTGTGATTCTGGGCAAGTCAGTTAACATCTGCCATCCTTAATTTCCTCAACTCTAAAATGGAGATAATCAGCTTTTATGTGAGTGATCAAATAAGATAATGAATGTCAAACACTTTGCAAACCTTAAAGCAGTATGTAAATTTGAATTATCATCCTTACCATTATTATATGGTAATGACAATAGATTAAAAGTCTACTTACTTTCAAAGGAGCTTTTCTAAAATGGTGAAATTTACAACAATGAGAAGATGGAGGAGTAGAAGTAGGTGCAGAAGAAAACTGAACACCTGCCCATCAAGAACCAAGGACCCATGCCCCAGTGGAGAATCACGGACAGTGCTCTGAGTTCTGTAAGTCCTTAGCAATCCCAGGGGCATGACTGAATCAGCGATGGGATATGCTTTTCAGAACTCCTAGCCCTCAGGCAATAATACCACCTTGGAAGAACTGAAACTTGCTGAAATCCAGAAATAGAGATAAGGATAGCAGGAAGGAAAAAAATGTTTAAGAGAGTGCCTTCTCTACCCAGAGATCAGAGCCCACCATTAAAGATAAAAGTAAAAGTCAAGAAAAAAAAATGCTGGGAAAATGATCAAATACACTTAACCATGATAACTTGTATGTAGAAAAAGAAGAGCAAGGAAGAGATTCAGAAGGGAACAGTAAAAGTAAAGCAAATATATACAAAATTTCAAAGAAAAATATGAATTGGTCTCCGGATCTAGAAGAACTCAAAAAGAATTTCTTAAAATTAAGTAGAGGAAAAATGAGGAAGAGAAATGAAAGCAATTCATGAAGAAAATAATAGCTTACAAAGCAAAATTGGCCAAATAGAAAAGTTTAAAGCTCATGGGAAAAAATCATTCTTTAAAAATTAGAATTGGGCAAGAAGAAAATGTGAAATATCTTATTCAAAACACAACTGGAAAATAGATCTAGAAGAAACAATATAAAATTATTGGACTACCTAAAAGCTATGATCATAAAAAAAAGCTTAGACATCATAATACAAGAAACTATCAAAGAGAATTGCCCTGATATTCTTGAAAAAGTGGGTTAAGTAGAAATTAAAGAATCTATAGATCATTTCCTAAAATAAATCCCCAAATGACATCACCAAGTCATATTATAGCCAAATTCAAGAGCCCTAAACCTAAGGAGAAAATACTACAAGTATCCAGAAAAAAATCTATTCAAATACCGTGGAGCCACAGGATTACACAGGACTAAGCAGCCTCCATCCACAATAAAGGATTAGAAGGCTTGAAATATGATATTCTGGAAAGCAAAAGATCTAGGTTTGTAATCCAGATTCATCTATCCAATAAAACTGAGTATATTCTTTCAGAGAAAAAATTATCATTTAATAAAACAGAAGATGTCTAAGCATTCCTGATGAAAAGGTCTACTAAACAGACAATTTGATGTTCAAACACAAGACTCAAGAGAAACCAAGAAAGTTAATAAGAAAGAAAACATAAAGGCTATAATAAGGTCACACTATTTATTTTACAGTGTGAAAAGATAATTTTTTTGTTTTTTTTTGTTTTTTTGTTTTATATTTTTTAAACCCTTAACTTCTGTGTATTAGTTCCTTGGTGGAAGAGTGGTAAGGGTAGGCAATGGGGGTCAAGTGACTTGCCCAAGGTCACACAGCTGGGAAGTGTCTGAGGCCAGGTTTGAACCTAGGACCTCCTGTCTCTAGGCCTGGCTCTCAATCCACTGAGCTACCCAGCTGCCCCCTGAAAAGATATTTGTAATTCTTAAAAATTTTTATCAGTATTAGAGCAGTTGAAGGAATATATGTAAACAGAGAATAAGCTGATCAGGACAATATGATATGCAAATAAAGTCAGGGGATGAAAAAGAAGATTGCATTGAAAGAGAAGGGAAGGAAGAGGTGGAATGGGTTAAATTATGTCACATAAAGAGATATGAAATCCTATTACACTGGAGGGGAGGATGAGAGTGGTGATGGGTAATGCTTAAACTTTACTCTTATTGTAACTGACTCAGAGAGGGAATAACAAGCATACTCATTCAAATATAGAATCCTAGCTTATCTTATAGAGAAGTGGGAGAGGAATAAGATGGGAGAGAGAAAGAATAGAAGGGAGGAGAAGGTACGGATGACATGATGGTATACTTAGAGAATCCTAATTAACTAAAAGACTAGTTGAAATAATAAATAACTTTAATAAAGTTGGAGGATGCAAAATAAATCCACATGAATCATTAGCATTACTATATATTACCAACAAAATTTCAGCAGCAAGAAATAGAGAAATTACATTTAAAATAGCTCTACACAATATAACATACTTGGTAATCTACTTGTCAAGACAAACATAGAAATTGTATATGAACACAATTGCAAAACACTTCACACAAATAAAATCACATCTAAATAATTGGAAAAATATTAATTGCTCCTGTGTAGGCTGAGATAATAAGAATGACAATTCTACCTGAATTAATTTACTTCTTCAGTGCCATACTAGCCAAACTACCAAAACATTATTTTATAGAGCTAAAAAAAATAAAACTCATCTGGAAGAACAAAAGGCCAAGAATATCAAGGGAATTAATGAAAAAAGTGTCAAGAAGGTGGCCTAGTAGTAGCAGCTCTCAGACTGTACTATAAAGCAGTAATCATCAAAACAGCCCTGTACTGCCTAAAAAAAGAATGGTGAATCAATGAAATAGATTTGATACACAATATATAGGGGTAAATACCATAGCAAGCTAGTGTTTGATAAACCCAAATACCTCAGCTTTTTCCATAAGAACTTACTATTTAATAAAAATTTTTGGGAAAACTGAAAAATCAGTATGGTAGAAACTATGTATAGACCAATACCTCATACCCTATATCAAGATAAGATCAAAATAAGTATATAATTTAGATATAAAGAGTGGTACCACAAGTAAATTAGAATAGTTTACCTGGCAGATTTATGGAGAAAGGAAGAATTTATTAATAAACAAGAAATAGTAGTATAAGATAAATAAATAATTTTGATTATATTCATTTAAAAAAATTTTTTTGTACAAAGAAAACTAATATAATCAAGATTAGGCAAGAAACAACAAACTGGGAAATTTTTATGACAGATTTCTCTGATAAAGGCCTAATTTCTCAAATCTATAGAGAACTAAGCTAAATTTATAAGCATACAAGTCTTCTCAATTCATAAATGGGCAAAGGTTATGAACAAGCAATTTTCAGATGAAGAAATCATAGCTGTGAATAATAATATGAAAAAATGTTCTAAATCACTCTTGATTAGAGAAATGCAAATGAAAACAACTCTGATGTACCACCTCACACCTACCTGATTGGTTAATATGACTGTAAAGGAAAATGACTAATGTTGGAGGAGATATGGAAAAATTGGGACACTAATGTATTGTTGGAGTGGTGAACTGATCCAACCATTCTGGAGGGAAATTTGGAACTATGCTCAAAGGGCTATGATAAAAAAGGGCTATATATGTGTCTACCCTTTGGACTTGTAATTCCACTACTGGGTCTATATACCAAAGAGATTTTAGTAAACATGGGAAAAAACCTATTTGTACAAAAAGATTTATAACAGCTCTTTTTGTGGTAGCAAAGAACTGGAAATTGAGGGGATGTCCATTAATTGGGGAATGATTGAACAAATTTTGGTATACATTGGTGATGTAACACTATTGTGCTATAAAAATGATTAGCAGGATGATTTCAGAAAAAGCCAGAAAGATCAACATGAACTGATGCAGAGCAAAATAGCAGAAGCAGGAAAACCTTGTACACAGTAACAACAATATTGTATGGTGATGAACTGTGAAAGACTTAGCTACACTCAGCAATTAAATGATTTGGGACAATTCTGGAGGTCTTACGATGGGGAATACTTTCCACCAATAGAGAAAGAACTGTTGCAATCAAATGCAGATCAAAGTACATTATCTTTCACATCAGTTTATTTATAATTTTATTTTGGAGTTTTGGTTTTTTATGAGTGGGCTCTTACAACAATGACCAATATGTAAGTATGCTTTGCATGATATTTATGTGTTGTCAAGATCAAATTGTTTACCATCTCTGAATGAGGGGATGGAAGAGAGGGAAGGAAATGGTTTGGATCTTATAATTTTGGAAAAATATATTGAAAATTATATTTACATGTAATTGGGAAAATAAAATATCTTTGATTAAAAACAACAAAAACCCAATTATTTGACCAACAGGTTTTTGATCCATGGGTTCTGGTGATGCTATGAAAATGATAATTTACTAAAAGTCTTCTATAGATGTGAAAGCATTAAAGTACTAACATACATTCACATACACTCACACATACTCACATTACTACCTCTCTGTGCTCTTCTGGGTATGGCAAGAGAAATTATGGTAATGGGACCTCAGACAAAGACTTGAATCATTCCTTGCTTTGATTTTTTCCATTTCTGAATAGGAATTCCTTTCCTTCAAAGTTCTCTTTTCAAGCCATTGTGAGGAATAAAAAGGTAAGAATGTTGTTAGTGGAGTTCAGAGTAGAAATCTGCTAGAACTGGAGTTAGAATGTTGTTCAATCACTTAGTTTTGTCTGACTCTTTGTGACCCTGTGGACCACACTGTTCCCTGGAGTTTTTTTCTTGGTTAAGATACTGAAATGATTTTCCATTTTCATCTTCAATCAAGAGTGACACCAGGAATCAAAATGATCTAGGTTCAAATTCTCCCTCAGCTATTTACTAGCTGTAAGGACCTGTGCAAGTCTTTTAAACATTACTATCTTCAGTCTTTTTATCTGTGAAATGGAGATTATAATAGCACTTACCCCTTCCTATTATTGTAAGAATGAAATGACTTAAAATATATAAAATGCTTTGCAAACTATAAAGCACCTTATAAATGCTAATTATCATTAGTTTCTTCAATTGTAAAATGAGGGTGTTACATTAGATGGCCTCTAATTTTTCTTCTAACTCTATATCTATGATTCTGTTAAACTGAGTTCCTTTGATTATAACAATAACCCTCTAAGTAGGGGGCAAAAAGAAGAATATGTTATTATCATTCAATCAGCAAGAATTTATTGAGCACTTACAGAATTCAGTCAGCTAGATCCCCAAGTTCAAGCCTGATACCTAAAAATATGTAAAAGGAATTGAGGGGGCAGCTGGGTAGTTCAGTGGAGTGAGAGTCAGGCCTAGAGACAGGAGGTCCTAGGTTCAAACCCTGCCTCAGCCACTTCCCAGCTGTGTGACCCTGGGCAGGTCACTTGACCCCCATTGCCCACCCTTACCACTCTTCCACCTATGAGACAATACGCCGAAGTACAAGGGTTTAAAAAAAAAAAAGGAATTGAGAACCTAGGAATCCCTGGAATGATCTGTAGATCCAAAGGGAAAAAATAACAGCTGCCTTTTCTAGCCATTGAGCTATGCTGAATGAAGCAAGGCATTGAGTTCACTTCATCAGTAATGATTCCACTCTTTGGAATAACAGTGGAATAATTGGGGTGGACATGAAAATGTAAGAGGTAGGGTAATATCAGTTGTGAGTTGGTACCCATTGCATATATACTCAATTAATACCTGCAATGTATCTGATCCTGTTGTTGCATGAGTTGATACCAAATCTCAAAGTAGGCTTTGAAAAGGAGAAATCGTATCCCTTTGGAAAGGTTTAAAGGAGATTTAAGGGAGTCCTGCCCAAAGACAGAAGTATGAAGATGAAGCTTCTATATGTTTCATCCATCAGGTCTCACCCTGGAATCATTCTCTATTTTTTTGCAGCCTTGACATTCTTCAAAGGTCCTTTGTCAAAGGTCCTACCTCAAAGGTACTATGAGACCTCATTTTAATGTTATGAAAGTGACCTAATGTTGTGTGCTAGTGAGAATAAGTTTTGGTTGGTCCTGCCAACTTGGCAAATACTTTGCGTACAGCCCCCATGATTTCATCCCCAAACCAACCTAGCTAATTCCATTTTGAAAACCTTTTCCCTAGCTTGACTGCAGGATGATAGATGTTCTTTGGCCACAGCCCTTCCCAAATGACCTAGTGGATAGAGTCCTTCTGGGTTTGGAGAGTAAGCTCTCTAGCTGTGTCAACGAAAACAAGACCTTTCAATTCATTTCAATAAGCACTTATTGAATGTTATGTTAGATTTTGGGTATAAGAAGAAAATGATCTCAGCCCTGAAGGAGTCTGAATTTGATTCATTCAGGGGGACAATACATACACAGATAAATTCAAAATATATGTAAGTAACCTAGAAAGGGATTTCAGTTAGGGAGCACTAACAATTGGGGAATAAGGAAAAGACTTTTACCTTGGATGAAAACCTAACCTTCTGACCATGACAACTCCATATATATATACATATGAACATAACCACATGGAAAATATCCAGTTCCTTTTGTAGGGAGATTATTATGTGGGCCATAACAGAAGCTGGAAGATTGTGATTCTAATTATGACTGTTTTGGTTATGATAAAAACCCAACGGGGTTTGCTATTAAGAGTTCAAGTTATTTGAGGGCAAAGGCCACGGTGTAAGAGAAATAGAGTAGGTTTTGCAATCAGAAAAATTGGGATTGAATCCTACCTATTTTAGCAGTTATCTGTAATGTACTCATTACACCTCGAAGCCGCAGTTTCCTTATTTATAAAATGAGGGGTTTGGACAGATGACATCTAAGGTTCCTTCCAGCTCTATTTATTTCTATGATGATACTTCAGATGCTAGTTGAGACCAGTAATTTGTCCTCCAGCACAAAAAAACTCAGTCTTTGAAGTCAACAAGGGTTATTAGGGCACATGAAGCCAATAAGGGCCATATCTTGTTCAGAAGCTTTATTTTTCCAGACATAAAGCAAGAAGTTCATTCTGTTATGGGGGCTTTTCTTACATGGACAAGCAGATGCTTCAAAGTGATTAAATCAAGCTTTCTCTATTTCTGTCTCTTTTAAGAGCAAACCAAAATAAGTAGTCATCTCCATTGTTCCTTATCTATGGTGAGGACACTTGTACCACTGATGCCATTTTGTTTCTGTTATAATCTATAACTAGGAGCACCTATGTTGATCTTCAGCCCTTTTCTGTGATACTGCACACTCATTTCCTTTATTCCTCATGGGGAGATCTCAGCTGAACAGCACAGGGCACATTATATAATCCACAGAGCATTCACATAATAGGCAGAAATGAGCTCCATAACCATATGAACGAGAAATCTGTGTGTTGATGCTGAAAAGAAAATAGATCAACTTGTTCATTAACCCTGGCTGATAGGGGGTGTGCTGCTGCTGCTGCTGCTGTGGGGGTTACCTTTTACAATAACCCTCCCAGGGAGATTTGTTTTAAAATCACATTTTTTTTGCCCAGAGCTAAGGCAGTAGTTAAGCTTAAAAGCTCTGTACACTTGTAGAAATACATAGCCCCACCCCCAGCACATACACTCATAACACTCCTCCTTTTGACCTAGGTTTCCAAAAAGCAGGAAGGATTATTTGAGTTCATCTGAGTAGTGGGTAGCCTGCTTCCTAGATAATGAAAAGCCATTTTTTTTTTTGCCAGTGAAGATGAGAAGCCTCTAGAACCCTGCCTCCTCTGAGCAAATCATCCATTAAAGGACCTGAGGTTTGTTCTTCCCTGCTCTGCTAAGCAAGAGAAGGAAGAGCCTTGGCAGTAACTGTCAGCAAGTGTGCAACAGCTGTGGGGAAAGTCTGATGACTGGGGTGAGTGGGAACTGAGACAGCCCACCCTAGAGAGTTCATGAGATTGCTAAATCCTTTCATTCAGCCCTTTCTATTGCTTTTGAGGACACCCTCCACACTGAGAGTTTTCTTTGGTACAAAGTAGGGGTTGCGGATCTGGGGCGGGGAGGGGGGAGTGGTGGAGGGAGAACACAGCCAAGTCATTCTGCATTGAGCTGCTAGTGTGCTTGTGTGTCTGGGGTGGGGGTTGTCTGATCAGTTATCTTAAGGAGCTAAATTTAAAAAAAAAAAAACGAGAGAGAGAGAGAGAGAGAGAGAGAGAGAGAGAGAGAGAGAGAGAACGGGATAAGGGGAGGGGAAAGGAGGAGGGGGGAACGGAAGAAGAGTGAGGAGACCTGCGCGCCAGCTGATAAAGGAGAGCCTCTTCTCAGAATACCTGCGTTCTTCAGAGTCGCCCTGTCCGGGACTGCACTCAACAGTCTTGCCCACAGCCAGGGCTGCCTTGTTTCTGGCTCTCTTTACCTAGTGGTAGGATAACTGACCCTAGAGCTTCCGGGCAACTTCTGCGAACAGTATTTGAGGTGGAGAGAGGACCAGAGCAGTGACCGAAATTGTCGAACTGTCCAAGAAAGGGAGGAGAGGGACAGGGTAAGATGGTTCTGGCCAAGTCAGTAACTGCTAGGAGCGGAGAGGGAACCCAGGCAGAAGCGGTGCTGCCGAGGGTGAGGAGATGAGCTCTCCTCTCAATATGCTCCTCGGACATCCGGAAGGTGTGCCTTTTGCCCACAGGTCCCTCCTCTGAAGGGCCGCACCATGAACTCTTGGGACGTGAGCTTGGCTTGCCTGCTGGTGGGAATGATTGCAGTCTCGCTGCTGTCCAACGTGGTGGTGCTGATCTGCTTCCTCTACAGCCCTGACATCCGCAAGCAAGTGCCTGGGCTCTTCATCCTTAATTTGACCTGCTGCAACTTGTTGATGACCGTGGTCAACATGCCCTTGACCTTGGCCGGGATGCTGAATAAACAGCAGCCGGGAGGAGACAGGCTCTGCCACATCGTGGGCTTCCTAGAAACCTTCCTGACCACTAACTCCATGCTGAGCATGGCCGCGCTCAGTATAGACCGCTGGGTCGCCGTGGTCTTCCCTCTGAGCTACCACTCCAAGATGCGCTACAAGGACGCGGCGCTCATAGTGGGCTACACGTGGCTGCACTCCATCTCCTTCCCCATCGCTGCTCTCTCCCTGTCCTGGCTAGGCTTCCATCACCTCTATGCCTCCTGCACGCTGTACAGTAAGAGGCACGAGGAGCGGGTCCCTTTCGGTGTTTTCACGGGGGTTTTCCACGCCCTCAGCTTCCTCCTCTCCTTCATCGTGCTGTGTTTCACGTACCTTAAGGTGCTCAAGGTAGCCCGATTCCACTGCAAGCGCATCGATGTGATCACCATGCAGACCCTGGTATTGCTCGTGGACATACACCCCAGGTAAGGGGGGAGGGGGACGTGGGGCTGGGCCAGAGGGACGCGGAAAGACGGAGGGGAAAGTTTGAGAGGAGATTGCGAGCTGTTTCCAACAAAAGAGAGCTACAGAGATACATGCAAAGGCAGAGGGAGTTGCCAGAGATTTCACATCTTTCTTCCTGCCTTTCAGTTCTTGCTTCCCCTCCGTGGGAAGAGGGATTTCATCTTATACTTGCTGCTCTTGGTAGAGGCACTGGAAGAGTTCTGCATTCATATTATAACACCCTTCCTAAATAGACGATGGGGGCATGTGTCATCTGGCTCCCTAACTTTATGCATCCTTTTGTTCTCTGGTATTCCCAAAGGAGAGATGGCTGTCCCGGGTCTACAAGGCATCTTTAAGTCCGCCGTTGTAACCTAAACTCTTCTCCTCTTTCTTAAGATGACACTGGGGGGAGGGCAGAGACTCATGAATCCATGCTAACCTCATTAGATTCACTTTTATCCCCAGTGTAACATCTCAGGGAGAATCTTGACTAAAGGTGTTCCTGGCTCACCTTAGGTTTCCTTGTGAAAAAAGGGGAGGATAGAAAAGTGATAAATTCAGTGCCTCACAGAAGGTGTTATTTCAGTGCCTTAATGAATCCATAGAGAGAGCATCTTAGGTTTTTGTCATCTAGGACCCAAGTGAAGGGGGTGTTGGCTGCGTAACTGTGTGAATACTGACGTAGGCAATGTTTGTGAGCTCTAGCAGGAGTAGCCCACACAGTTAAAGCTGATGGGACCGATGGTGTCACTTCCTGTGAGAACAGGTGGTGCTGACAATCCTTGAGAGTTTGGCTGTGGGTTAGTGATAAATGCAAATTAGCATGCCTCTTCTACTCAAGGAGCCCTGGAGCTTCTTCTGGAAATAGGAAATAGTGATCAAATTTCATAATTTGGAGTGGTTTCCTGCTAGGGTCCACTAAAATAAATATTCAGGTTGTAGCATCTTCTGTTTATTAACTATCACTGTCTGCTGATAAGAGAGATAACATTTGAATTTCAAAGTAGGAAAGACAACATCATCTGCTAGAAAGAATTCTGTCCTTGGTGTCAGAAGATCTGGATTCGATTCCCTACTTGGACTGATCATTTTATTTTTAGTGGACTCCTTTCCTTCACTTCACATCACACCAGATGACCTCCAAGGTTCTAGTTCCAAACCTGTGATCCAATAACTGCACATGATGGTGCTTCCTAATGGGGAAAGGGGGGGCCAGTTCTATCAACATTTTTCACCAATAAGAGCCTTCTGGAAATCTCATTGCCTTATTTAGGCTGAGATAATTATCTTTCAAAATAGAAATGTAAAGAGGATCTTAATGAATTTGGGGAAAGTAATTGCCTTGCTATGATAATAATAATGATAACTAGCATAATAACTTATTTCATATTTTATATATGTTTACATGCTTTCCTCAGAAATAAATTCTGAGGTCCTTAAGGTGTTATTTTCCCCATTCTACAGATGAGGGAGTTGAGGCTTACTTCAAAGATATACCTTTATACACATAAACACTAGTAAGTATAGATGTGGGTGAATGTTTATTTAGGTTTCAATGTATTTTTAAAAAAAAATATTTCTGGGAGTAACTGGGTGGCTCAGTGAATTGAGAACCAGGCCCAAAGATGGGAGGTCCTGGGTTCAAACTTGGCCTCAGACACTTCCTAGCTGTGTGGCCCTGAGCAACTTGACCCCCATTGCTTAGCCCTTACTGCACTTCTGCCTTGGAACTAATACGTAGTATTGATTCCAAGACATATAGACATATATACATAAATATATATACATATATAGATATAGATATAGATATATTTCNGCAGTAAATCCTGCTTTTATCCACAGTTTACAGAAGAATAAACTGAGACAGATTTAAAGTGATTTGTACAAGGTTACTCAAGCAGTAAATGTTTTAGCCTAGTTTAGCCTCAGTTCCCGCTCTCTATCCATTTTGCCACATAGCTAGCTAGTCCAAGCCTGACTGCTTTATAAATGGGGGAAGGCTCAGAGGATATGGGTTCAGATCTTGCTCCTGACTCTTACTGATGGTGGAACTTTAGACAACTGTCCTCAGTCTCGTATTCCACTGTAAAAGGTGGAAATGAACTAGATGGCCTCTGAGATTCCTTCAGAAGCTAGATCTATAGATTTAGGTTTGTATTTTAAAGGTGGTTGAGTACTGTCAATCAATCAAATGAAAGTAAAATAAGAAGAAAAGGAAAAAAATCCTGAGAATTCCATTAATACACTGATTCTTACTATTTCATGTTTCACAGTGGCTTGAACAGAGACCCCTGAGGGAGGACAAATTCTTTTAGAGAGAGGGAAAAATCAAAGCAGAATCTGATTCCAGTCTTTGTTTCAGGCCTCAATACCATGACATTTCCATGCTGTTCCCAGAAGAGCACATGGTGGTGGTATGTGTGTATGTGTGTGTGTGTGTGTGTGTGTTTGTGTGTGTGTGTGTGTGTGTTTTAATATTTTCCTATTGGTAGGGAACTTTGAGCAAATTACCATTTTCAAGGCACCCTTAAAACCCTACTAGCCAAATTTTGTTAACCAAATAATTATTATTGATTTGATAATTTTGGAAAAGCCCCTTTGAAAATGAATAGATTTTTAGGGGCAGTTAGTTGGCACAGTAGAAATAGTACCAATCCTAGAGTGAAGAAAACCTGGGTTTAAATGTAACCTTAGATACTACCCAGCTGTGTGACACTAGGAAAGTCACTTAAATCCCATTTGCCTGGTCCCTGTCCTTCTGTCTTAGAACTGTTACTAAGATTAAGAATTTGTTACCAATTTTTCCTGAACAGGCCATAATTAAAATGTAGCTATGATAGCAGATTGTAATTACCATTTAGTAATAATAGTAATAAACAACAACTAGCATAGATACAGTGTTTTAAGGTTTGAAAAGCATTTACATATGTTAAATCATTTTATCCTCTCAACCCTGAGAGGTAGATAGTATTAGTATTTCATTTTAGTGAGGAAGAAACTGAGTCTGAGAGAGAGAGAGCCAATGAGTGTCTGGGGAAGAATTCTTTCTGACTCCAAATCCAGTGTTCCGGGATGCTATGCCAACCACATACCTCATTTTGTGAAAATTAAAACCAATCATCAAATTTAAAATGAGGGATGGCTGTAAGAGTTTATCTAGTTTAAATTGTATGGGTTCATACACATTTTAATGCATCATTCTCAATGTAATCCACGCTCCAATTCTCTCTTAGATCTACTCAGGAAAAATGCCTGCCTTTTATTGTTCTTAGGCAAGGTCTCCTTGGGATTCAAATAACTTTATGTGATACTGAGTTCTCTGGCTCCAAACCTGAGTAACTTTTCCATGGAGTCTTTATTTAGAGGGAGAAAAGGTGATAAAGGTAGAGACAAATTGACTCTCAATGAGTCATGGTCCTATCAGCAGTTATTTTTCTGAGCAGATGCTCTCAACAACTAATTGGGATTCCAGCACTAAGAGTTTCAGTGTTTAAACTAAATATAGTTTAAATGAGGTGTACATCATCATTAAACACCTATGAAGATGGGCAACTATAATGGAAATAACCCAGTTTGGTGCTAGAGAAATGTAGAGGACAATTATAGCCTGCCTATAAGCCTTTCTTAATCATGTTCAAAGAAGGATGATTTTTTATTCCCTTCAAAGAATCAGGGGCAGAGAAAATTTTAAAATTAATATTATGAAATATTAAGGAGGTGAATTTTTACATCCATATCTCCAAGCAACATATTCCTAATGTCATAGTCACGCTTGACTCTTCATTCTCCCTTATTTCATATATCCAAAAAGTTACAAAGCCTTATTGATTCTACTACTACTATTACTACTACTATTACTACCATCACTTCCTCTTACATTTATTCTTTTTCCTATTCTCAAGGTTACCCTAGTCCAGGCTTTGTTGTTATTGTTCAATCACACCCAACTCGTCATGACGCCATTTAGGATTTTCTTGGCAAAGATACTGGCATTTGAATTTCTTGGGATTGGAATTTGCCACAATATAGTTTCTCTGAACTTCAGCAATATATACTTTAATTCCTAAATGGCTCTATGACCTCATCATTAATGTTCTTTTATCTTCTACAAGGACAGTCAATAAACATTTATTAAGTTCCTACAATCTGCCAGGCATAGAATTAAACATTGGGGATACAAACATGAAAATTTGAAACAGTTCTTGCCCTTAAGGAGCTTACAAACTAATTGGAGAATACAGCACACAAAAAATGGGGAAGAGAAGGGACTTGGCATGGTCCAATGGTATGCACCCAGACAAGAAATAAAGATTGCTACTAGTCCATGACTTCTCATTCTAAGTGATTCCTTTTTACATTCCACTTTCATAGATTCTCCATGTGGGAATTACTCAATGTATTAGAAGCCTTTCTTGGGTTTTTGTATGTTTTGTGGATACCACTATCGTTCCTAGGTATCCATATAGTATTCTATAAGTAATCTACTTTCTTTTTCAATTATACATTTCCTTATGTTAGGGGCTTTTAAGACTCTTGGCTTTTAGAATATCTATACATGATCAGTTATGTATCTATCTATCAATCTATCTATCTATCTATCTATCTATCTATCTATCTATCTATCTATCTATCTATCTGTTTATGTACAGGGTATCCCAAAAGTTTCCATGCAGTTTTTATTTATTTATTTTGGATAGATTTAAACTTCACCAAGATTTTGGGGACATGCTATATGTATACCTATATACTTGCTATAAGATTTTTGATAGAAGAGGATAATTGAGGCAATACCTAGATTCGTTCTCCACCTTGAATGCTATCATAAGACCAGGGAACTCCTCCTTAAATTTAAATTAAAAGAACAACATTTAATAACACTAAAATTAGGTTTCATTTTCTTAAAGAAGGTTTCTATAGTTACCACACTAATAATGAGATGAGAGAATTTCTAGTATTTGTCACTTGTATAGCTTTCTAACCATTAGATGCTTCATTAATTTAACAAACATTTTTTAAACATTTACCATACACATGAAATGATGCTAGGCACTGGAGGAGCTAAAAGATAAAGATGATAGAGTCTTAAGATCTTAAGATTTAGGACTGAAAGAGAGTTCAGAAATCATTTAGTTCATCGGCTTTATGTAAAGATGAAAAAAAAAGAGTGGCCCAGAAAGGTGAAGTTAGTACTCTGCTTTCAAAGAGATTATAATTGAATAGTAATGATAAGACATGTACACAACTAAAAATCATGCACAGAAGGGCAGTGATGTGTAAAGAGGTTCATTAAAATCCTGCTCTGATTCTACCTCATGGCACGGAGCGGCAAAGGGTCTTATAGAATATGACAACACTGTGCAATTTCTGTAAGGTCTTACCAAACTCCTCTGGGGATCACAGGATCATAAAGCTAAAACCAAAAGGAATCTTAAGAACTATTTAGTTCAAACTCCTCATTTGGCAGAAGAGAAAACTGAAGCCAAGAATGACTAAATAATCTGTCCAAGGTTAGCCATGTAAGAAGTTGAAGAGCTGTTTTGAACTTAAGTCCTGGTAACTCCAAAGCCAGTATTCTTTTCTGTTGTCCAAAAAAGGCACTTTTACCTAGGTTCAGAGAGATTCATCACCAGCAGACTGACCTTTAGGTGAGATTAGAGAGAGTTTTTTTGTTTTAGGCATAGGAGCTCATGAAGACCATCTATTAAGACAGAGAAGAGCCATATATTCTAGAGGAGGCAGTATCCACACATATAAAGTCAGGAAAACTGTAAGTGTTGAAGTAAGTGTCAAAGACTACACAACACTATGAGGCCAGAGGATCTTGGTCTAGAACTGGAAGAGAGATTCAATTTAACCTAAGAGAAAATCAAGTTCCCATATATAATTGGTATGTTTCTGCATGCCAACAAAAACTGGGCTCAAAGAGGACCAGAAGATTAGCTTCTTTTTACTCCAATATGGTAGAAGGAAGTAAAATGGCAAAGAATTAACATCATATTCCCACTTATAAGAATGGTTGGGAAATAGGAATTAAGTGAGTTTTTATATATAATTCTTTCATTCATTCATTTATATATAATTTGTATAAACACTCACACATATATATAGATAGATATATCTACATATATATCCATATTCATACTCACCTACTTAGATGTGTGTGTGTGTACCTCTCTACCTCTCTACCTTACTATCTGTCTAGGCAACTAGGTGGTACAATGGAGCACTGGGTCTGGAATCAGGAAGACCTGAATTCAAGTCTTATCTCAGACATTTACTAGCTGTGTGACCCTAAGCAAATCACTTAATCTAGTATCTTTGCCAAAAAATCCTGAAATGGGGTCATGAAGAATGGTACATGACCAAATAAGAACATCTACTTATACACACATATGCATACATATATGTTTTCATAGAATTCAAGCACATGAAGACATTTAATATTAACATTATACTAAAATACTTGAGTGATTCTTTGATAATTCAGAAGGACTTCTAAGATGTCTCAGGTCCTTAGGACCACCGTTATGATCATTGTTTCTCCTTGTATAGCTTTATGATATGGGTGTGGTGTAGGCAATTGGGTTGGATTAATAATGATCATATGATACGCCCTGGAGTTTTCATCTTTGAATACATCCCTGCTGTCAGATTAGTGTCTTGTTTTTCAACACTTTGTCATGAAAACCCAGGACAAGAAAAAGAACTCTGATTATCATAGCTGACTCTCTGGTATTTTAGAGTCTAGAGAGACAGAAGCTTAGTTTACAATGTCTGGAAAAGAAAAGAGAGGAATCTAGGGTCTGAATTTTTCAGTGGGGCTTGTCTTTCATAATAGCATTTTCACATAAGCATGGTATTCTTCCCTTTACACTGCCTGAGTAGATACAGCCTGACTGTAACTGGGGAATTTCTATTTCACACCTCGAGATTATTCTCCTTAAACCTGACAGTGGTATGTATTTCGTGTCTCATCTCGTCTAGGTGAAACTAGATGTCAGGTTTCAGACTGAAAAAATAACCCAAGGCATATGCATACATGCCTACCTTGGAAGAACATTTGGCCACCTAAATTTATCTTTTAAAAATACCAGAGAAAGAGTTTCAAGCCGTTTGTCCTCTGGTGCCTCAGTTTCTGCCTGAGCATTTTAGGTAGATACTTCAAAAATGACATAATAAGAGTGGACAGCTCTTCAAGACAGCTGAAGGCATCTTTTAAAGTTCTCTGTAGAAAAATCCCAGATCTGAATGTCAAGAATGTCGAACCCTAACTTTACAATTAACTTACTATTCAGTGGAAGAGATCTTAGATATTATTTAGTACAATTCCTCCATTTTACAGATGAGGAAACAGGCTCAGAAAGTTGAAATGTCATGCCTGATTGAGCTAGTAAATATTGCAGTCATTATTCAAACCCAGGTTATTTGACTCCAAATTCAGTTCTCTTTCTACTATATCTTGTTCCCTGGTGAAGTTGTGATCTTTCTTAGCCAGTTTCCTTTTCATAACAGGTATAAAAACATTCCCACTCTGATGCTGAAAAGGACTGTGGAGGAAAAATATGACAGGAACTTTAGGAAGGCAAGGGGTTTTTATTGCTGTGGGGCTGCTGTTTTGGTAAGAGGCAGAATGCTAAAAATGGGGAGGATTGCACAGCAACTAGGCTCATTTCTAGGAATTTCTTCCATGTTTGTGACTTTAAGTAGAACTTTAGATATATTGCTGACTGATCTCTTCTTTCTTTGACACTTGATGGGGATCTAAGGGACACTGATGAGCTACAAATTGTCATTGGATGGTGGAAGCACTTGAATGGGTGGATCCAAGCACTGAATTATCCATCTCATGAAAGTGAATATTGGAATAGGAATTAATAAGCTAATCTGTAATTTCCATCATGCTGCCATTTTGCTCATCTTTGTAGGCAAAGCACCTCCCCACGCTGGGCTTTAGTTTTCCAATCTGTAAAACAAGTGATGATGTCTGAGTTCCCTTCTAACTTTGTGGTAGTAAGACTGGCTGAAGATGTACACTAATAAGGGAGGGAAGAAGGGGAGAAAATTGAAGAGCTTGCTAAGACTAAAAATGGAGTTTAAGTTAGAGCCAAAGCTTGAAGAAAAAGTACAAGTTACCAAAGAGCCCTTGCAACACCCACTTCATCTTACCTTCGGTAGCCTTAGCACAAGAGGACTCAGTAGAAATTGATAATACCTGGCTTTCCTAGAAGATAGCTGCTTTTTCTAAGGCAATGTTTTTGTTTTGTTTCTTTTTTTTGCACAAAATTCATTTTATAAAATTTCACTTACTACTCTCATCTTCTTTGCTCACTGCCACTTAAATTTTGAAAAAAAAATTATCCTTGCCCTAATTTGGACTTTTTTCCAGATACTTTTCCAGATACTTATGGTAGATAGGTCGTGAATTCAGGAAATATCTACTGAATCCTAACCCCACTTTATTCAGGGCATCGTACCAGGTATCAGGAATATAAAGAAGATGAGACCCAGTCCCTGCCCTCAAGCAGCCCTTTTCCCTGTAACAATAACAACAAGCCAGTACAGAGTCAAAGGAAGGGAACCCAATTCCCCTTTTTGCCTTTTGCAACCTCGTGGGTGAAATCTCTTTGCTATAATGGCTCAGTCTCATTCACTGCAGAGTCATTAGGCTCTTGCTGGTTATTTTTGGAAGATCTCAAAAGATTCTACTAGTGCCAATTCATGAAATCTCCTCCACCTCCACATGCCTTCAGGGAAGGCTAATGTGGTGACTCAAGGAATGGAATATATCTATGCCTTCGGTAGTCACCTTCTCCCACGGGCTTCATGCCAGAACACCAACCTCCCCTTTAATGGCGGGGATAGGTTGGCTTGTGTGCCAGTAACAGGTGAGTCATATGGACCAAGGAGCACTTAAAATTCAGCCTGATTCACTTAAAGATCAGGAATACTTGGGCTTTCCCCAACAATGATATCCATGGCATTTTGCAGTTTTATGAGACTTTGACCTTTACAAAGCATTTTGTCATCTATTGGCTCACAATAATCCTTTGAGGTAGGTAGGGTAGTTTTTTTTTTTAACTCTTATTGTCTGTCTTAGAATCTATTCTAAATATCAATTCCAAGGCAGGGTTAGGCAGTTGGAGTTAAATGACTTGCCCAGGGTCACACAGTTAGGAAGTATTTTAGGCCAGATTAAAGCCAGGACTTCCAGCATCCGGATCTGGCTCTTTTCTCCATTGGACCAACCTACATGCCCCCCAGGTAGGGGAGATTTTTAGACTGACAGTAGAGTGTTTACAGTGGTGACACAATGGAAATGAAACAGATCCTCGTGGGCTGCATGATAATTTAGAGAACCATCAATGAACACTATCCATGCTTTTTTGTATTTGTATTATTATTTTTAAACACTTCCCAGTTAAATTTTCATCTGATCACACTTGGGAAATGGCCTTGAGTTTGAGACCTCTTGTGTACTTGGATCAGAAGACAGATGTGGAAGGAATTAAATTCAACAGCTGTTTATTCAGTAACGTGCTTAATAAATAGGGACAGAAATGAGAGCCACTGAGTACAAGGAACTGATGTTGCCCCTGGGTGAAATGATGTGTATACAGATCAGTTCATACAAAGGAACTAACTCTTCTACAGGATAATTTCTAGAAGAAAGAGCATCGACAATGGGGAAGACTATGCGTAGAAAGGAACCCTGAGTGGTGCTATCTTGTAGAATTCTTAGATGAAGCTGAGGATTCTCTGAGGTAGAAAGGAAGAGGGAATCTATACCATCTTGTGGGCAGGAGGCTGGCAGGGAAGAAACTATCCCAGCTGAGGCAGAAGATGGAATGTTTTCTGTAGAGCATCTAGCAGACCAAATCACTGGATCACTGAGGAAGGAGGGGAAGACAGAGAGGAGGAACAAGCATTTGTTCTGTACCCACCACGGGCCAGACACTGTGCTAAGTGCTTTACAAATATCTCATTTGTTCCTCACAACAACTCTGTGAAGTATGGGCTATTATTACTATTTTTCCCATTTTACAGTTGAAGAAACAAACAGAAGTTAAAAGGCTTGTCCGGTGTCACCCAGCAGGTGTCTGAAGCTAAATTTAAACTCAGGTCTTTTTGACTCCTGGCCTCAGCTCTCTATCAGGCAGTATAAAGAGAGAGAACAAAGAAATGAGATTGGAAAGGTAGGAGAAAGCCTCCCATGCCTAGCTGAGGAATTTTGGGCAATTCTTGAATGACTCAGTGAGATCTGTGTTTTGGGAATATTCATTTGGCACTTGTGCCAAGGATGGATTGGAGAGGGGAGAGATTGGATTTAGAGAACTCAATGAAAGGGTCCTTTTGATTGTCCAGCCTGGAGCTGGTGAGGGTCTTTGAATTAGGCTGGTGGTTGTGTAAATGGAGAGAATTAGAGAGATATGAGATTGGCATAGAAGAAGACTAAATATGATTCAGCAACTGAATGGATAAAAAGAGATGGTGGAGCAGGAATAGTCAAAATTAAGGCCATTGTTGTCAGCCAATCAATCAAAAATTTCTTTTTTTTCTCATTTTATTTTATTTTTTTAGTTTCTTTAATTAATTAATTTAGACTATTTTCCATGGTTACATAAATCATGTTCTTTCCCTTTTCTTCTCCCACCCTGCTTCTGTAGCTAGTGAGCAATTCCACTGGGTTTTACATGTGTCATTGATCAAGACCTATTTCTATATTATTGATATTTGCACTAGAGTGATCATTTAGATCAGTGGTTCCCAAACTTTTTTGGCCTACCACCCCCTTTCCAGAAAAAATATTAGTTAGTCCCCTGGAAATTATTTTTTTTTAAATTTTAATAGCAATTAATAGGAAAGATAAATGCACCTGTGACCATCACCGCTCCCCTGGATCGCTGCAGCACCCACAAGGGGTCGGTGGTGCCCTCTTGGGAATCACTGGTTTAGAGTCAATATCCCCAGTCATATCCCTATCAACCCATGTGAACAAGCAGTTGTTTTTCTTCCATGTTTCTGCTCCCACAGTTCTTTCTTTGGATGTAGATAGCATTCTTTCTCATAAGGCCTCAGAATTGTCCTGTGTCATTACATTGCTGCTAGTACCGTTACCACAGTATATCAGTCTCTGTGTACAATGTTCTCCTGCATCTGCTCCTTTCATTCTGCATCAATTCCGGAGGTCATTCCAGTTTACATGGAACTCCTCCAGTTCATTACTCCTTTGAACACAATAATATTCTATCACCAACAGATACCACAGTTTGTTCAGCCATTCCCAAATTGAAGGACATACCCTCATTTTCCAATTTTTTTTTTTGCCACCACAAAGAGCACGGCTATAAATATTTTTGTACAAGTCTTTTTCCTTATGTTCTCTTTGGGGTGTAAACCCAGCAGTAGGATGGCTGGGTCAAAGGGCAGACAGTCTTTTAAAGCCCTTTGGGCATAGTTCCAAATTGGCATCCAGAATGGTTAGACCAATTTACAACTCCACCAGCAATGCATTAATGTCCCAGTTTTGCCACATCCCCTCCAACATTTGTTACTTTCCTTTACTGTCATATTAGCCAATCTGCTAGGTGTGAGGTGATACCTCAGAGATATTTTGATTTGTATTTCTCTGATTATAAGAGATTTAGAACACTTTTTCATGTGATTTTTGATAGTTTTGATTTCTTTATCTGAAAATTGCCTATTCATGTCCCTTGCCCATTTATCAGTTAGGGAATGGCCAATCAAGAATTTCTTGAGCATCTGTTCTGTGCCAGTCACTGTGCTGAGCTCTGGGGATTTAAAAAACAGGCAAAAACAGTCCCATCCCTCAAGGAGTACAGGGTCGAATGGTTTACATTTGAATCTGGATAACTGGTGGTGTCCTCGACAGAAATAGGAAAGTTTGGAGATTTGGATTCCAGGAGACCTGGGTTTGATTCCAATGCTCTCATTTTATGGATGTACCAGTGAGTAGCTGGGCTGAGTTTTGAAGACAGCTTCTGCTTTGAAGTTCAGATGAGATAAGGAATGAAAAGCACTTTGCAATCTCTAAAGGACTATATAAAGGTCAGTTTAAAAAATCCTCATTTGAAAGATAAAGAAACTGAGGCCTCTAGAGATTGACCACACCAGCAACTGGCATTTATAGACTGCTTTGAAGTTTGCAAAGCTATTTTTGTCCAATGTCTTATTTCCATCTGAAGTAACCCCTTGGGTATGTGGGAAGAGACTAGACCAGACTTCCTTAGAGGAGCCTCCTTCTAAGCACTTTCTCAGCAATTTATAGCTTTGGGCACTGAGCTCCAAAGTGACTGACTCTGGGTCACACAGCCTGAATTTAACTGGGACAGAATTTGAACCTAGGTTTTCCTGACCCTGAAGGCAGCTCTCTATTCTTAATTCCACCCAGCCTCTAGAATCTGGTAGGTTATTCCCATTTTCACTTAACTAAGGCTCAGGGAAGTTTAAGTGATTTGGTAATGGCTACACAGTCAGCAAGTATCAGAAGCCAAATTCAAACTCAGGTATTTCTTACTCCCTAATGTCATACAGTAAATTATTCGCAGAACTAATTCCCAGTGGGGTGCTAGGGAAGATCAATCCATGTTAACAGATTATTATGTGCCAGGCATTGTGCTAAATGCTAAGAATATAAATACAGGTAGAAAGAAAGACAGCTCCTACCCCCAAGGAGCTTACATTCTCCTAGGAAAGAAGGTGGATGCTAAAAAGAGAGGGAGATATCCCCTTGAAGACATGATGGATTTAGGGGGAGTACAGTTTGATGGGAAATTAAAAGATTGCTGACCTGGACTCCTTCTTTAATTGGGAATTCTAAGGGGGCTCCTAGGTGGAGGTGCTTCTGAGCCCCTCTGAAGTATGAGTCTGAGAGTTGAGGGATCTTCCAGAAGGAAGGGGTCTCTGGTGCATTTTGGGGAGCTCCAGAGGAGTGCACAAGGTACCCTAGCTTTGGAATCAGAAGTCTTAGATTAAAATTCTTGTTTTTAATCCTTAACTTCCCTACATCTCAATTTTCTCATATGTCAGATGAAGAAGTTGATCTAAAATTGATGCTGTCTCAGGCTCCAGAACTTTGGGATTCTATTGCATATCATCATCACCCACCCCCTCCCCAACAAAACAAATCACAGATATTGGCTCTTACTTCACAACCATTATACTCTGGCTTTCATGTTTCCTTAATGTCCCATTTCTTATTGGAGACTGATTTATTCATTAAGGGAGATTTCCCAGGATGGTCAAAAAAACACTCAACTAGTAGTCAGGAGACCTGTATTTTCTCACCAGCTTTGTCATTAATCCATATGAAATTTTAGGTGAATGACTTCATCTCTCTGGGCCTCAGTTTCCTCGCCTGTAAATATAAAGGCACTGAATTAGGTGATCTCCCTGAGGCTTTTCCAGCCCTAATAGCCTATAATTATATAATAACATACCATGCTTCTCTGCACTGAACATTTTTTTAATCTGTGCATTCCTTAGATGCATTTTCATCAAGCAATATGCAGTTTCCCTGGCAGTTAAGCTGTTGCAATTCATTTTATGACCAGTGGGACATGAGAAAACAATTCTAAAGAAATATGGCATATGGCGGAGACCAAATAAAAGATGGAGGAGAAATAGCAGGTAAAATTTCAGTAATCGTCATTAGAAATTGAAATTAATCGGTCTATCTGCAGTAGGAAATATGATTAAGGACAATTTCAATTAGGCCTGAAAACACACTACTTGGCTGAAAGGAGAAAAAGACTCTTTGCACATTAATAGTACAAGTGTCACTTTGGAATTAAACATTGCTAATGACTATTTCCATGACTATTCAGATTTTTTTTTCTATTTTTACTGCTGAATCCCTTCCGAGTCTCCATGCCCCACTAGTGTTTCTGACTTTGAAAGTCATGGCTCCATATCCTGTGGGGGCTTGACCATCATTCCTCCTGTGGATTCCTTCTGTAGTTATGCAATATGTTTTCTTTTTCTTTTTTTTTTAATGGAGGCAAACAAACTGTTCCCATATTTGCTTTTCTGATATTTATGGCAAGTTAAATATTATGATTGTGTTTATCTTTCTGGGGCTACTTTTTCCAGCCTCTTTATACTAATAGGCAAATGTAATATGTACTTATCAGTCACTGCAAGAAATGGATTGGAAAAGTCATCACCATTAGCCTGCACTTAAGATATCAGTGTATATGATTTTCTAAAGCAGGGGTTCTTAACATAGGTCCATGAATTTTAGTGGAGGAATAGGAATCTTTATTTCAATATAATTGGATTCTTTTGTAAACTTGTGTTTTATTTTAGACATTTAAAAATTATTATGAGTCCATAGGCTTTACCAAACTGTCAAATGATACAGAAGAGGAGGCAAAAATCATAATGTTCAAAACAAAGGCTCTTTCTTCAAGGACAATAATAAAATTCTGTGTTACACCTACTCTATGCATAATACTGTGCTAACACTAATGTGCAAGAGACAAAGATTGGATTTGGAAGGAAATGAGCCTACTTTAAGCACCTGCAATGTGCCAGACACTGTGCTGGGAACTTGATTTATTTGATCCCTCTAACAACCTCATGAAGTAGATGCTGCTATTATCCTCATTTTACAGTTGAGGAAACTGAGGCAGTTGGAGGCTAAATGACTTGCCCAGGACATACAGCGAATCTAATGTCAAATTTGAATATATGTCTTCCTGACTCCAGGGCCAGCTCTCTCTCCACAATGCCATCTGGCCACCTGTTAGGATTTGGAGATGGAAGTCCTTTTAAAATTGTAGAAGTTCTCTAAAAAGGCAGAGGCAGCTGGTGGTACATTGATAGAGCATTGGACCTGAAGTTAGAAAGATCTGAGTTTCAAATATAGTTTTAGACACTTATCACCTAAATGACCCTGGGCCAGTCACTTGGCCTCTGTTTACCTCAGTTTCTTTAACAATAAAATGGATTGTGTAGATAAAATCCACTTCTCTCCAGTCATACTTTTTGGGTCCTGTGATTCAAATAGTTCAACTTCCACCTAATCACACCATCATCTAGCCCACATTACTTTATTTGGCACAGAGTATGAAAGAGACTTTTCTAAATGCATTTCTGATATGTAGGTAAACTTAAGTCAATAGTATTTCTCTAATTTCTCTGTTCTAAATCTAAATCAGAGATTTAGAACTGGGATGGATCTTAGGTGCTATCTAGTCCAACCCATTTGTTTTACATATGAAAAAACTGATATGCCAAAGCAGTTAAGTAACTTTCCCCGAGGCAGAAAGTGGCAGAGATAGGATTTGAACTCAGTTCCTCTTCACTCTTAAATATAGTAATCTTTCCATCAGAATACACTGTGTCTTTATTAGTAAAGCCATTAATATTCATGGATTTCCTTTTTTGTGAACAAAAATTATCCCTTTAACAATATATTCTAAAAGTTTTCCAGAGACCAAAGTCTAGTCCACTGATGTATGTTTCCTAGACCCCACTCTTTCTTAATTCTGATAATATGGGCATTTGCCCTTTCCAAGTCCTTTAGGATGCTTTCTATTCTCCATGATCACTGGGTTTAATTTGAAGTGCAGCCTTGGATGTAATTCTCTTTGATTAGGTGACCAAAGTGCACCAAGAACCACTTGTTTTCCTATTGTATCTCTACTTATCTTGAGTTTTGGCTCCCTATTCATGCTTCTCCCTCTATTCTTCCCACTGCAAAGACCATTATTCTTGGCAGAAAAAAGACACAAGATAGGAATTGTATCATTTTGCCTTCTAATAAAAGAAACAAAACATTGAAGAAAAGGTTACCTGGAGGTGATTACATTTGGATGATGGCAGAGATGATGGAAGGGAGGATTTCTGGTGAGCAAAGATTTAAGTAAATAAAGAAAATGTCTTTGGATAGGATGAAATCATGGAAGAGGCTGTGTGGTTTGGGGATGGAGATTCTAGTTCTATTCTTGGCATTTGCCACAGATTTCTCATGTTACTGAAAAGACGCTTCACCTCTCTTCCAGGCTTATCTGAGTGTTAAATGAATCCTCAGATGGAACTTTCAGCAATAGTTGAATATTAATCCACGGCAGCAGAAGTCTCCAGGAGTTTAATATTGAACTGTGCAAGGAGATAAAGATGAATTGGGGACACTATTGGGCATCTGGGCACTCAGTCTATTAAGATAGGCCAAGTAAAGTGGATAGAACACTGGATTTGAAGTTAGATAACATGGCTTTGTCTCTTATTATCTGTGTGACCTTGGAGATATCACTTAATCTTTCTGGATCTCAATTTCTCCATCTATAAATGGAGAGAGTTGTATTAGAATGACTCTTAAGATAGCTTTCAGCATTAAATCTATGATATGTTGTTGATCCATTCTTCCCTAAAGGACGTTTGTAAACTCTGGCATGGGGCACAATTCACATATTGGTTTATAATGTCTTGCAGTGTGAGAGAACGTTGTCTGGAGGAACAGAAGAGACGAAGGCAACGGGCCACCAAGAAAATCAGCACCTTCATTGGGACGTTCCTGCTTTGCTTTGCGCCATATGTAATCACAAGGTAAGCCTTGCTGCTTGGGATTCAAGCGTTTTATTGATCCCTGAGATTGTGTATATATGTGTGTGTGTGTTTCATCCACTTCCACAAAGATTCCCAACTAGTTATCTCATATAATAAAACAGAGGAAACATGGAGTAGTGGAAAGAGGCAGGACAGCAGTGTTTCAGATTCTATCTCTGATATCTACTGACTGTAGGTGACTCTGGGCAAGTCATCGAAGCCATCAATGTCCAAGTAACTAACTCCTTTTCCTCACCTGTGAGCCCCTCAATGCTGATGAAATCCCAAAGAGACCAAAATAGGATAATGGGTTTATTGTAGAGGAAGGGATGACCCCCCTGGAGGTCATTTAATTAATTTCCTTTATCCATTCTCTACATAGATCTGACCACTCAAAAACAGATATATCGTTTAATCTGAGCCTATGAATGTATACATACATTGTTTTGAGAAACTGAAAAAAAAAAAACCCCAAGAGGAACTAAAATAGGCAAGTATTTTGTTTATGTTGAAAACTACTGATTGGCTTTAGTCAAGAAAATTCAGTGATAGCTGGTTAGATTATAGTTTTTGTTCTTCTAAAATAGTTGTTTGAACACTCCTGTTATCAAGCTAGTTGGGGTGATGGCAGAATTAGAAGAAAGAAAAAAGCAAATATTAGATACAAAAATGCAAAATTGATAGGCCTTGGCAGTAGATTGGATATGGCAGGAGGATGGGGATGACATATTTCTAGCCTGAGTGACTAGGAAAATGGGAAGGCAATACCTATTTATTTAGTACCTTCTATGTGTTAGGCACTATTTTTGGTTCTTATAAAAATTTTTTTCATACGATGTTGGATGGCAGTATCCTTCACAGTAATAGGAAGTGAGGGTATCTTAGCGGGTTAGGAAAGAGAATGTGTTCAATTTTGGAAATGTTGAGTTTAAGATTATGAGACATCGCTAGCCTTACCTTCAAACAAACACAAAAGTTTAAAGTCTTTTAATTCCTTCAATTAACAATAATTAAACAGTTTTCTCAGCTCTGAGAACCATTTCCATGTATGCACCACAACACCAACATCAGGCTTCCTTTCTCTTTTGATAGGTGGTTTTCACTTCCTCACTAATTCTTATCTCAAACCTCTAATTAAACATTCTCTGAAGTGTAATGCAAATGTCTTAAAAGGATTTGTTAGACTGTATTATCTCTTTAACTATATGCATTTGCAAATAATTAAGGTTCTCCCAAAAATCATCTGAATAGAGCTTTGAAGCATTAAGGTCTTTGATGAAATGATAGCACTATTATTGTGTCTTTTCAAAGTAATGGAATTATATAGATGGTAGAAGAATTTAATATACAGGTGGTCCTGAAATATTAATATTCTACTAATAAAATGTGTTCTTTTCTATTCTAATATTTCATGAAAATAAAAAAATAATATCAACTCAGACCTTTCTTTTTCCTCACAAATACAAAAAAGTTATTTAAGTATTTATTGAAGGTGCTAAGATTGCCTTACATAGAATACATATCTCACCTCATCCTTTGCAACATGCAATGTGATAGAACAATAAGCCATAGGGGGAAAGTGGCACTTTAAAGGACTTAGGGAGTATTTTAGAGTTTTTAAAAAGTTTATTCTTATCTCTTTTTTACTATATTGATTCCCCCCTCCAAATATAACTCTTCCCTTCCTAGAGAGCCATCTCTTATAACAAAGATTAAAAAAAAAACCGTTTCACCAAAAACTAAGCAATGTTATCACTTGAGTCTGAAAGACTACATAATGTTCTATAGCCTTAGTTCCCTACTTTTGAAAATAAGGAAGGAATGTACCTTTTTTCATCCTTTTTCTGAGACAAGGTTGGTCATTATATTTGCATGGCATTTAATTTTGATCCTTTTCATTGTTCATCTTTTCACTTTCACTGCTATCATTATTTTGTTGATTCTGTTCACTTCATTTTACATCAGTTTATCAAAGTCTTCTGAGGCTTCTCTGAATTTGTTATGGGAAGATTCTTTTTAATTTACCGCTTCTAATGCAGTGCTCTGATCATCAATAAATATCCAAAACCATTTCAACATTGGCATTGGATACATTTCTAAAGGATTTTATATAAAGTCCTCCCCTAACACTTTCTCTTTGGGTAGTATTACTGACCTTCCAAATTACTTATAACAAAAAGCCAAGTTATCTTCAGTGCCTCCCTTTTCCCAGTGTTGTCTCTCCTATGCAATCAGCCCACAAAGGGTATAAATCACTTGCCAAGAGTAATAGCTAATGAACAGCAGAATCAACATTTGAACTAGATCTAGTGACTGGGTTCAAATGCTTTTCATAGTACACCACAACTGTCTATTCATCCTAAATGTTATGGACAATAGGACTAATTCATTAATGTTTCTGAGTTATTTCCGTTTTCCATGAGGAATCCTTTTATTCCAAACATGGTAGACCAGATGAATTTGAATAACTCATGAAACCTAGATAATCTATGCTTTTACATCAAGAAGTAGTTCTAGGAATATTTCTGATGTGAATAATTCTCTCAATTATTGAACAGTTCCTAGTTGATGGGCAATTTTAATGAATTTCAGAATATCACCTCCTAAAAAAGAAAACAACTCTCACAATGTTGTTTAGGATGGATAAGATGGTGGAGAGATATGAGACAAGTGGACCATTTAGGTAGGAAGCAATTTTAATGGCACAAGTTAGAGAGAAAATGAGGTTCCAACCAGAATGGTGGCAATGAGAACAGAAGGGAAATGATGTGTGAGAAACAATGTCAAGGTATAATTGAGAAGATTCATTTACATAGTTCTGGAAGAGTTGAGAAGGAAGAAATTGAAGATCATTCAAGTTTCCAGTCTCTATGATTGGTTGGATTGTAATGGTTTTAAAATATAGAACATATACTAGGACAGTGATGGGCAACCTTTTGAGCTTGGTGTGTCAAAATTCGCCCAAAACCCAAGCATAACTTGGGTGGTGTGTCACTTAGAGGAAAAAAAACCTATAATTTCATAGTATTTATAGTTTAAATAACAAAAAATGTATAATTATAATACATAACTGTATTTAATAAACCAAAATAGGTAAATCAATATAGGTAGAATTGTCATCTATAGCGTACAGAGTGTCTACACTACACTACAGCAAATGTTTCATCCTCTGCATGTGGCCCCCATACTTCTCTGTATGTCGCTGTGTGTCATCAAAAATGGTTACATGTGTCAGTGCTGACATGCGTGTTATAGGTTTGCCATCACTATACTAGGAGGAACAGATTTTAAGAGTGAGTCACTTTGGCTTTATAAATACTAATTCAAAATGGCGGCAGAATATGCACATTGAGCTGCCTATGAAGTAGTTGGAGAAACAGAGCTGGATTTCATAGGAGGGATCAGAGCTACAGATACATTTAGGAATCATTCCACTAGATATGATAATTGAACCTAGAATCTTTCCCATAGAAGGGATCATTGAATCTATCAGAAAAAGCAGAATGTCCAAGAAAGAGAATAGAGACAAAAAAGAAGAAGGTAAGGAACAAGACCTTGGGGAACATTTATATTTAGGGACAGGAAGGAATCAGAAGACACATTTGGAGAGACAGGAGTTTGTTGTGTCACAGAAACCAAGGGAATGAGAGCAATGGTCAGTCGTGGCAGATACTACAGAGTGTTCCAGGTGGATGAGGAATAAGAAAAGACAACTGGGAAGAATTTTTAACTATTGTTTTGGCAGCAGTGTGGAAGATAGTTTATAGAAGGAAGAAAATGAAAATCAAGAGTCTAATTAGAAATGTTATTTAGGTCGAGTCTGGGAAAATGGAACTCCATTGAATGTGCTCATTGGAGTCCTCCAAGGTAAAGAGAACCTTGCTCCCTATCTTTTGCCTGGAGTTAACACCCCGAGGGAAAAAAAATGAATGTCTTAGATATTTGAGTGATCAAAGAAAGCAGCTGTACCATTCTTCAAACTTGCTCTCTAACCCTGAAACTATAGCCTCTCCTCTGTACATTTGGTGGTGTTTAATAAACAATTTTTAAAGCTATTACTCAATGAGGGTAGATAAGGATGTGAGCTAACAAGGGAAGTGACCATTTAATAGTCATTGAAAAATCATTTTAAAATATAAGAATTTGAATAGTAAGAGTTTATCTGTGTAGAAAGTAATTCCAATAGGTAGGTAGAGGCAGAAGCCAGATTTCAGGAGAATAAGGGGTGTGAGCGGAAGTGAAGATAATGATTGTGTCAACATTTGAAAAGTTTAGCAAGTGGGCAAAAGGAATAGGAAATATAAACTAATAGGTTGTAGGGGAAGCAAGTTGAGTTAAGGTTGCCCCATCTCCCCTTCCCCTAGTTCCCTAGAATAAGGGAAACCCAAGCATCTTTGTGGGTACATAAGGAAGATATTAAGGATGGAAGCAAAAAAAGAAGAGAAGGGATAACTGATGGAGAAAATCCTAGAGGAGGTGAACAGGCAGTGGAACCAAAGAAACAAAGAAATAAAATTTGTCAGTATTTTGATGGGTAAATAGCAAGAAGAGACTTTTCTCCAGTTTTTTTTTTTTTT
>NC_058131.1:638276108-638362325 GCF_016433145.1 Gracilinanus agilis
ACCCTTGTACTTCGGTGTATTGTCTCATAGGTGGAAGATTGGTAAGGGTGGGCAATGGGGGTCAAGTGACTTGCCCAGGGTCACACAGCTGGGAAGTGGCTGAGGCCAGTGATGGTATCTTTAAACATTCTTGGACTAGTAACCAAGGCATGTTTTCTGCTACTGTCTTTAAAGAATGGTACTGTCTCATTTTGCCTTAATGTTCACTGTAGATAAGTGCTCTGCCAATACTTAGTTCAATGTTTGGCACATAGTAGGTGCTTCATAAAGGGTTATTGATTGATTAATGGGCATTTCAACTAAGAAAGACAGCTTTACAACATTATCTTGTCTTTTATGACAGGGCTATGTGCAGAGGATAGAAAATGAACTGGTTCCTCTTTACCCTTTAAATACCTGCTGCTTTGGAGCCATGGCAGTTTCTCATTCATCGACTGTAGAATCATGTTTTTTCCAGTTCATTCAACTAGATGGAAACCATCAGCCAGTTTTATTGGGCTAGGTTATCTTTTCCCCATTTTCCCAAAGTTTCTTCCATTACATTTTACAGTGTTGTTTCTCTCCGAGTGACAGGAGTCTGTCACAGTTAGGTCATCTCTAAGTATACTTTTGCAATTTGGGGCCCTTTTTGTGAATGATTTTCTTTCTGTGAACAAAGAAAAGGCCTGGGAGCTCACCATCCGTTATTCGAGTGTCAATCGGCAGACATCAGTCCACATTTCGTGCAATCCCGGTAATGACCATGACAGGGGGAAGCTTGCCCGTCAATGACATGTGCCCACGCTGCTGTCCCCAGGCGACTCAGAAATAACACCCAGCCATATAATTGCTTCTCCAAATCAGCGTAGCTAGGTGGATTCTTGGAGTCTGATGAGAAGGATGATCCTGAAGGGCAGTGGATTCAGCAGCACACAAATTGGGAATCTTGCTCCTTCCTGCATCGTGATTCAGGGTTTTATTCATAGAAGGCATCTTAGAGGGGACAGAGTCCAACTGCAGCCTTCCTCACCCCCATATTTTACAGAAACTCTTATGCATAAAGAGTAAGTGATTTGCCCAACATCACATGGTATCTGAATATGGATTGAAGTTTAGGCATCCCTGACTTCAAGTCCAGTATTCTAGAGACTCTCCCGCATTGCTTCTCAGATTTTCAGAATGCCAGATAAGATCCTGTCATCACAATATCACTAAATTCTGTCATCTCAGGACTCATAGGCTATCCATTCCAAACCATGCCTGAAAAAAAAGAAATCCTTTAAACACTTTTAGTCATCCAGTCATTGCCAGAAAGTCACCAGCTACCTCTAGAATTAGCTCATTACACTTGTGGCCTGCTCTAATTATAATCAAGTTTTCCCTTACATTAATCCTAAATCTCTCTACAATTTGACAAGTTTGTGACTTGTCCTAGTAAGTGTCTGAGGCGACATTGGAACTCAGAAAGATGAGACTTCCTGACTCCAGACCTAGCGCTCTATCTCCTTGTAATTCTAGTGTTTTCTCTTCCTTATATATTTCCTGTTTCTCCTTTCTGTAGCTTATTTGTGCATATTAGTTTTCTTCTTTTCTCCTTCATTAGATTGTGAGCTCCTTGTAGTTTTTTTTTTTGCCTCTTTATGTTTCCCCACTGAATTATGACACAATTTGAGGCCATTTTCTTTTTGATCTCTATGTTTGAAGAAATCATAGTTATTGTACTTTTTGTTCTGAAAAAGAAACATATGGATTTGCTTTGGAAGCATTACTCAGTCATTCAATCATGACTTAGTTTGTTCCTTGTGTCATATTAGGAACCAAGAAGAATACAAAAACCATAGAAGGTGGAGTATCTCCATTACAAATTTAAGCTTAATATTAGAAAAAAAAAAGATTCTTAGTAATAGAGCAATAGAAAGGATCACAGGTTTCTTTGGAAGATAATCAATTCCCACAATTGGTAGTCTTCAATGATAACCCCTTGTTGAGTACATATTATGGAGAGAATTCTGGCTCAGACATGGATTAAACTAGAGAGAGATAGCCATGAGGTTCTTTCCAACTCTTAAAGTTAGGTTTTATATACATATATATAGTTAGATTATATATATATATATATAGAGAGAGAGAGAGAGAAAGAGAGAGAGCGAGCTAGTTAGGTTATATATATACTTATATATAGTTAGCTTTTATATATATATATAGTTAGCTTTTATATATTTTTATATATAGTTAGGTTTTATATACATATATAGTTAGATTATGTATAGATATAGCTAGTTAGGTTATATATATTTATATAGTTAGGCTATATATACATATATATAGAGAGAGTTAGATTTATATTTTATATAGTTAAAATCTAACTTCAAAAGTTGGAATATATATTTTATACACACACACACACACACATATATATATACACACATATGACATTCCCTTCTAGCCCCACAGCCAACTTTGATTTTTCCCCAATGTTTTCATCATGAGATGATAATATACTTTTAATTAAGCATATACATATATAATATATATACATAACATATATATATACTTATACTATAACTATGAGAGGAATTATAGTATTGGTTTGGAAAGGAAAGGTAGAAAATGAGAAGGGAAGAAATCCAGTTACCTGGCATCTAATAAGTTCATTTGTCTTAATCAGTGCTTCTATCTTAAGAGACATATAGAATCATAATTAAAAAGGGAATTGGGGTGTCATCTGTCCTTATATGATGTTCAGTACCTTGTGATAATTCCACTGCTAAAGCTAAGAAGTCTGACCATCTAATCAGTGCTACATGGTGGATAGAATGATGGACTTTGGGTTAGAAAGATCTGGGATTAATATATGCCACTGGTACTTGCTACCTGGCTGGCCATGAATAAATCATTGAACTGCTGTTTTTTCTTCATCTATAAAAACGGAGACAATAAGACCTAGGACTCCTTCATGGTCTTGAATGCCATCATGCATCAAAGCTCTTGGCAAACCATAAGTACTGTTGTATTAGTGTGACATTGGTATTATTTAGTGAACTTTGTAGTAACATTATGGAAATTCATCTAGGAATTAATTGCATAGCAACAGCTTTCTGAATTTAAGCAATAGTTACCTTTTTTGTATTATTTGTATTATTTATATATATTTTAGATGATTTTGAATTTTAAATTAAATCATTTTCTTCTCTCTCTCTCTCTCTCTCTCTCTCTCTCTCTCTCTCTCTCTCTCTTATAAAACCCTTTCCTTCCATCTTGGAATCAACAGTATGTATTGGTTTTCCAAGGCAGAGAGTGGTAAGGGATAGACAATGTGGATTAAGTGACTTACCCAGGGTCACACAGTTAGGACATCTCTGAGGCCAGATTCAAACCTAGGACCTCTTGTCTTTAGACTTGGTTCTCAATCCACAGAGCTATCTAGCTGCCCCCTTTCTATTTTCTTTTAAGTGCATCTCTTTCCAAAATAAATTTTTGACAAATGTAGGCACCCTTGATGTTAATATTTAGACTTCCTAGTTAAGTCTTCTGTAGTGGGACATTTGTATTCCTAGGTGCCTCAGAAGGATGTCATATGAAAACATTAACACTGACATGAAGAATTTCCCTCCCATCTGTTTCATAGAACTATTCCATAGACTTAGGCTTGGGATGAATGAGGCTTTTCTCTAGTACTTCCAAAAATATGGTCTTGAAGCACAAGTGAGAATTACTGGAGTTCAGGTTGGAGAATTCCAAATATTTTCATCTTATGGTCATGGATGGGCAGATCTGCTCACTAGGAAAGAAGTTGATTAAAACTTACTTTCATATTGGTGATTGTTGTAAGAACATACTCATAGAAAAGTAAACCCACCAAATAAAAGCATAAATAAACTAATGTGAAAAAATAATATTTTGGTTTGCATCTGACCCCAACAGTTCTTTCTTTGGAAGTAGGTAGTGGTATTTCTCATAAATCCTTCAGAATTGTCCTAAATCTCTGTATGGCTGAGAGTGAATCTGTCATAGTTCATCATCATACTGTATTGTTGTTACTATGTAGTAACTATTTTCTTCTGCATCTATTCATGGAGATTTTCCCAGCTTTTTCTGAAATGATCCTACTCAATGTTTCTTTTAGAACAATAATATTCCATCACCATCATGTACCATAATTTGTTTAGTTATTCCCCAATCGATAGTCATCCCCCCAATTTCTAATTCTTGGCCATCACAAAAAGAACTGCTATAAATATTTTTGTACAATTTTTGTACAATTTCTTATTTTTATGAACTTTTTGGGAAACAGACAATATGCACAGTTTTATAGCCCTTGGGGCATAGTTCCAAATTGCCCTCCAGAATGGTTGGATCAGTTCACAAGTCCTATAGCATTAATGTCCCAGTTTTGCCACAGCCCCTCCAATATTTATCACTTTTCTTTTTTGTCATTTTGGTCAATCTTACATGTGTGAGGTGATGCCTCAGTGTTCTTTTAATTTGCATTTCTCTAATCAAGAACGACCGATTAAGAATATTTTTTCATATGATTATTGATAGCTTTGATTTCTTTATCTGAAAATTGTTTGTTCATAATTTTTCACCATTTCTCAATTGGGGAATGACTTGTATTTTTATGCATTTGACTTAGTTCTCTTTAGATTTGAGAAATTAGACCCTTTTATTTGCTGTAAATTTTTTTTCTCAGTTTGTTGTTTACTATCTAATCTTGGTTACATTAGTTTTGTTTATACAAATGCTTTTAAATTTAATATAATAAAATTATTCCTTTTACATCTTTTAATGCTCTCTTATATTTTGTTTACTTATAAAGTCTTCTCTTCTTTATAGATCTGCCAGCTAAATTATTCTGTTTTCCCCTAATTTACTTTTGGTATCACTCATTATATCTAAATTAGATATTCATTTTGACCTTATCTTTGTATAAGGTATGAGATATCAGAATACAAGTTATTTCTGTCTTATTGTTTTCTAGTTTTCCCAGAAGTTTTTGTAAAATAGTGAGATTTTATCTGAAAATCTGGGGTCTTTGGATTTATCAAACAATAGGTTGCTAAGGTCATTTATCCCTATTTGTTGTGTATCTAATCTATTTCATTGATCCACCATTCTATTTTTTTGGCAGAAACATAGTGTTTTGATGATTATTGCTTTATAGTACAATTTGAGATTAGTACTTCTAGTTCACATTCCTTGACACCTTTTTTACATAAATTCTCTTGATATTCTTGACCTTTTGGTTTTGTTATTTTTTCTAGTTCTCCAAAATATTTTTTGGTAGTGTGATTGGTATGGCACTGAATAAGCAAATTAATTTAGGTAGAATTGTCATTTTATTACATTAGCTCAACCTAACGTATGAGCAATTAATAGTTTTATAGCTGTTTGTATCTGACTGTGTGGAAAGTATTTAGTAATTGTGTTCATATAATTCTTGTTTTTGTCCTGGCAAGTAAATTCCCAAGTATTTTAAATTGTTTAGAGTGATTTTAAAATGGATTTTTTTTCTATTACTTGCTGCTGGACTTTGTCAGTAATATATAGAAATGCTGATGATTTATGTGGGTTTATTTTGTTTCCTGCAACTTTACTAAAGTTACTAGTAATTTCAACTAGTTATTTAGTTCATTGTCTTTGGATTCTCTAAGTATACCATCATATCATCTGTGAAGAATGCTAATTTGGTTTCCTTATTGCCTACTTTAATTCCTTCCATTTCTTTTTCTTCTCATTGCCAAAACTAGCATTTCTAGTACAGTATTACATAATAGTGTGATAATGGGCAACCTTGTTTCACCACTGATCTTATTGGGAAGGCTTCTAACTTATCCCCATTGTAGATGATAGTTGCTGATGGTTTTAGGTAGATACTATTTATCATTTTAAGAAATGGACCATTCATTCCATGCTTACTAGTGTTTTTTTTTTTTTTTTTTTTACCCCTTAACTCCTATGTGTTGGCTCATAGGTGGAAGAGTGGTAAGGGTGGTTACTAGTTTTTTAATAGGAATGGGTGTTGTATTTTGTCAAAGGCTTTCTATGCATCTATTGAGATAATCATGTGATTTCTGTTAGTTTGGTTATCAATATGGGCAGTTATGTTGATAGCTTTCATAATATCAAACCAGTCTTGCATTCCTGGTATAAATCCCACCTGGTCAGTAACAATGCAATGACCCAGGACAATCTAGAGGAACTTATATTATTATCCACATCCAGAGAAAGAACTGTGGGATCAGAAATGCAGAAGAAAAACATAAGGTCAATCATGTGGTTTGATGGGGATATGATTGGGGTTTTGGAATTAAAAGATCACTCTACTTCAAATATGAATAACATGGAAATAGGTTTTGAATTATGATGCATGTATAACCCAGTGGAACTGCTTGTCAGCTCAGAGAGGGGGAAGGAAAGAGGGGTGGGAAAAATCATGAACCATAAATCATGTAACCATGGAAAATATTCTAAATAAATTAATTTTAAAAAATCCCACCTGGACATATTGAATGATCCTTATGATATATTGCTGTAGCCTCTTTGCTAATATTTTATTTAACTATGTTCATTAAGGAGATTGGTCTATAATTATCTTTCTCTGTTTTTACTCTTCCTGGGTTAGGTATCAGCACCATATTTGTGTCATAAAAAGAATTTGGTAGCATTCCTTCTTTGCTTATTTTCCCAGGTAGTTTATGAAGCATTAGTATTAATTATTCTTTAAATAAATTCACTTGTAAATACATCAAGCCCTAGGGATTTTTCTTAGGGAGTTCATTCATGGCTTGTTCAAGTTTATTTCTGAGATAGGATTATTTAAATATTCCCTTTCCTTTTTTTTTGTTAATCTGGCCAATTTATATATTTTTAAAATATTCATCCATTTAACTTAGATTAATAGATTTATTGGCATATAATTGTGTAAAATAGCTCCTAAATTATTGATTTAATTTCCTTTTTATTGGTATTGAATTCACACTTTTCATTCCTGATATGATTATTTGGCTTTCTTATTTCCTTTTTTAAAAATCATATTAGCCAATACTCTATTTTATGTTGTTTTTATAAAGGCAACTCCTAGTCTTATTTATTACTTCAATGGTTATCTTATTTTCAATTTTATTAATATCTCCTTTGATTTTTAGTATTTCCAATTAAGTCTTTAATTGGAGATTTTTAATTTGTTCTTTTTCTAGTTTTTTTTTTTAGTTTCATTCCCAATTCATTGGTCTGCTTTTTCTATATTTTATTGATGTAAGTATTTAGAGATATAAATTCTCTCCAAAGTACTGCTTTCACTATATTCCATAAACTTTGGTAGATTGTTTCCTCATTGTCATTTTCCGGTGGATTTATTGTACCAAAAATGTGTTCTTTACCCACCTCTCTTTTAAAATTGTATTATTTAGTTTCCAATTAATTTTTAATTTGTCTTTCTGTGGACCCCTATTGATTATAATTTTTATTGTCTTGTGATCTGAAAAGGCTTTATGTATTATTTCTGATTTTCTGCATTTGACTGTGAAGTTTTGTGTGTGTTTGTGTGTGTGTGTGTGTGTGTGTATGTGTGTAGAAGCCATGTACTGCTGAAAAGAAGGTATATTCTTTTCTATTCTCATTTAGTTTTCTCCAGAAATCTATTAGCTCTGACTTTTCTAAAATTTTATTCACTTCCTTCATGTCTTTCTTGTTTATTTTTTGGTTTGACTTATCTAGATTTGAGAGGAGAAAGTTGAGGCCTTCCACTGGTATAATTTTACTGTCTCTTTTTGAAGCTCATTTAATTTCTCCTTTAAAAATTTAGATGTTATGCCATTTGGTATATATATGTTTAGTATTATTATTACTTCTTTGTCTAAGGTGCCTTTTATCAAAATGTAATTTCTTCCTTATCTCTTTTAGTTAGATCTATTTTTGTGTTAGCTTTGTCTGAGATGATTGATATTCTTGCTTTCTTTTTACTTCAGATGAAGCACAATAAATTCTGTGTCAGCCCCTTACCTTTACTCTGTGGGTATTTCTCAGCCTCAGATATGTTTCTTGTAAATAACTTATTTTTTTTTCTCAATGAAATCCTCTTTTATCACACCTTTATTTTTTGCATATTGTGTCATCCTAATCACTTTACTCCCACACCCTATATGTCTACTCATCTAACTTTTCTAATATTGACAAAAATTTTAAGATTTATAAATGTGATTCTCTTGAGTTTTTTTATTTGAACATCAAATTTTCTATTTGGGTTTGATTTTTTTCATCAGAAGGTCTTAGTAATCTTCTATTTTACTGAATGACCATTTCTCCCCTGAAATAATATACTCTGTTTTTCTTGATCGGTGATTCTGGGTTACAAAACTAGTTCTTTAGCTTTCTGGAATATCATATTTCAAGTATTTTAATCCTTTAACATGGAAACTGCTAAGTCCTGTGTAATGCTGACTATAGTTCCAAGGTATTTGAATTGTTTCTTTCTGGCTCTTTGTAGTATTTTCTCCTTGACCTGGGACCTCTTGAATTTTAGCTATAATATTCCTAGGACTTGTCATTTGGGGATTTACTTCAGGAGGTGACTTGTGAATTCTTTCAATTTCTATCTTACCTTCTTTCCCAAGAATATTAGGGAAATTTTCTCTTGTAATTTCTTGTAATATGATATGTAGACTTTTTTATTTTCTTTTTTTGATAATTTCTTTGAGATAGTCCATTAATTTTTAGATGGTCCTTATTGCATCTATTTTCCAGGTCAATTGTTTTTTCAATGAGAGATATTTAATGTTTTCTTCTCTTTTTTCATTCTTTTGATTTTGTTTTGTTGTTTCTTGATATCTCAGGAAGTCATTAGCTTCGCTTGTTCTGTTCTAATTTTTAAAAATTATTTTCTTCTGTGAGCTTTTGAACCTCTTTTTCTGTTTGGTCAATTCTACTTTTTAAGAAACTTTTTTAAATTGGATTTTAGTATCCCATTTCTCTTTTGGTCAATTGTGCTAGCATTGCTTTAATTTCTATTTCTCATTTTTCTCTGCCTCACTTAGTTGCTTTTGGTAATCCTCTATGATCTCTTCTAGAGCTTGAGATTAATTCATATTTTTCTTTGAAGTTTTGAACATATTTGTTTTACTCTCATTGTCTCCTCCATCTTGTCCCTTGCTCTTCTTTATCTCTATAAAAATTTTCTATGGTTAGGTATTTTTTTTATGTTTGCTCATTTTCCCAGCTGTTTTCTTGACTATAGTCTTAAAAATAGGCTCTGTTCTCAGGGTAGAGGTGCATTTTCTTAAACTTTAGTTTTTCCTTGCTGTTACCCTTAGCTTTAGTTCTGTAACTTTCATTTCTTCCAAAGTGGTATATTGGCTTATAGGCTGGGAGTTCTGAAAGCTACCTCCCATTGATGATTCAATCTCCCCCTGAGATTGCTGATAGCTACTGTGTGTTGGGGTTCTGGGGCTAGCTTCAATCTGGGCTTGCACAGGCCAGGTACACTGTGAATTGCCTTGCCCAGGAGGTAGGGGCCTCTCTGGGCTTGGGCAGGGCCTTTGGCCCTCACTCTGTGTATACATAGGTCAGAAGTGCTACAGATTGCTTTGCCATAGCAAGGGCTCTGGGACCCCTGCTTTGACTTGCATTAAGCAGGCTCCTTGCTAATTGCCTTGAGCTGGGACTTGGTGTCTCACTGAAGACTTGAGTTGGGGCTTGGTACTTGTGGGGTTGCACTATTGTTGGCTTAGGCAGGGTTTCTGGGTTCTCAGAGTTGGCTTGGGTTCAGAACCTGGAACCATAGGTGTGGGATGGGGTTAGGGAGGAGACTTGTTGGCTTGCACCAGTACTCCTTACACCAGTAGCCTTGCTACTGACTTTTCTCCCCTCTCAACTCAGGGCCCCAGATGCTCTCTGACTACCTTTCAGGTTGTTTTCTGGAGGAAAATTGTTTCACTCTGTCTCTTTGTTGGTCCTTTCCGTTCAGGTTCTTTCACTTCAGTATTTGTTTTGAAGTGTTACTTTGAGGTTGGTTAAAGAGAATTCTCAGAGTAGTTTGAACTTTCCCTTCTTCTACTCCACCATTTTGGCTCCACCCCTGGAACCCCATACATAGATGAATCTGAAGTTGAGCTCCTAGTGCTCCCATGACACCCAAAGTTCGACAACCAGTTAGCATGGGAGGAAATTCCCTGTGAAAAGGGTTTCTTCCATATTATTATTCCCATAGTTATCCTCAATGTTCAAAGCCATACTCCGTGGAATCAAAGAACTAGAAATAAAGTTGTGGCCCATTAGATGGGAAAACAAAATGCCATTTGAATGTGATGAACTTTAAAATTGTGCAATAACGAAGGACAACTAGGGAAAATTCAGAGAAACATGAGAAGAACTATATCAACTAATGTGGTTTAAAATAACCTAATGTACATTAACTTTAGAAGCAGAAACTAAAAATATTTCTAAAGGGAAATTTTGTTCATTTGTATTCAACTTTTTGCAATGCCATTTGAAGTTTTCTTGGCACAGATACTAAAGTGGTTTGCTATTTCTTTCTCCAGCCCATTTTAAAGATGAAAAGCTGAGGCAAATAAGGTTAAGTGACTTGCCCAGGGTCACAAAGCTGTTAAGATGAGTCTTTCTGACCTCAGGCTTGGCAGTCTGTCCACTGTACTGCCTAGCTGCCCAAAGGAAGCCGAGTTGTAAAGATCTGAAAAGTTAATAATGATTTTATTATAAAGACACATCTCACTCCTTGTGCCAGTTCATTAGAAGGGCAGAATGTTGGTTGTTGTACACAGTTAGACTAGGCCACTCATTGTATTGGAGATTTTGGTTTCTGTTGTTAAAAGGGGGAATTCATGCTGATGAGTATGAGAGAAAGAAGAAGAAATTTCCAGATATATATCCATGATTCAAAAGCAAAACAAAAGAAAACAAAACAAACAACAAAAACAACAACCCTCCATAAATTGTATTTATTTTAATAAATAATTATTCCTCTTTTTTTTCCCAGGCTGGTAGAATTATCCTACATTGGTCCCATCAGTTATCACTGGGGCGTCTTCTCTAAGTGTTTGGCTTATAGCAAAGCAGCATCAGACCCCTTCGTGTACTCTTTATTAAGGCATCAGTACAAGAAGAGCTGGAAGGACATACTGAACAGAATTCTCAAAAGAGGTTCCATCAATTCTTCAGGCCTCACAGGGGACTCGCACAGTCAAAATATTTTGCAAATCACTGAATGAAGGAAGATGCTTCAGTGGTCAGAGTAGAAAGTGGAAGCATGGATGGGGGCAGAAGGAAAGACCTCCTAGATACTGAACACAAATCCATCATCAGCTCACCACCATGCAAAGTACCATCTTCATCGACCTGTGGCTTGTCTGCTCTCCCAAGTGGATGGTTGTCTCAGTGCTGCTTGTGAAAGCCCTGTCAGAGAGGGACACTGGAAAGGCTTTTTGCCCTTCTTTCTGAGGGCTTGATTTGGCTTCTACACCCATTTGGAGGCAGCAAAGCAGTTGGACCAATATTTAAAGTCCCCCTTAGGTGTCCTCAGAATAAAGACACAAAAAAGAAGGTGGTCATTTATCTCATGACTGGACTTGTATCTCCTTGGTTCACTCAGAAGCCAGTGGGGATTTATGCTTGGTGTTGTACTCTCAAAATAATGATAATAGAAATAATAATAGAAAAGGAAGATTATAGGAGTAACAGTTTGATTCAAAATGCTTCATGGATTCAGGTCTACAGTCACAACTATTTATTTGCAGCTGCTATTATCAGCAAAAATAGTATTCGGTATACTTAGGTTCCATCTACACTCATGCAAACTGGTTTGGGAAGAATTTTGAATTGTGTCATATGATTAGTTATGAACCTTGTGTTCTAAATAATCATTTGTTGGACCAAGTTGGATTTGTTCCAATTTCCTCATCGCCTTTGTGTATGCAACCATTCAGTTCTAGTTTGTTGATGTAGACACTATCTAAGGTACCAATCAATAACTCAAGATGAGAGATGACACCTTACTTCAGTCCCATTGGAGTGGACTAATTCTAAAGCTGTTTTCCTCTGATTTTCTTGCAGTGGCCAATTTAACTCTAATTTGAGAAGGGTCAAATTGAGGGAACCAGAACTGACACTTCCTTCATTTACAGTGATTCCCAGTTTTCAGTAAACATCTCAACCTCATCTTATCCAGTGATACTTCTGTCTTATTTGGTACTTTAAGAGTCAGATGGGAAAGAACTCGATTTATTTTTCTCATCTTAACTAAACCATTGTATTCAATTTTGAAAACAAGAATTACAGGAAAAATGGAGCTATTTGCCAGCTACTTTTGCTAAAGGTTAGCCAATATTAAGTAGAGGAGCAAGGAAACAGCAAAGACTTTTCTAGTGGATCAAGTCTCTTATTTCTATTTATGACCTAAGTATTGACCAAAAGATAGGAAAGTGAGTTTTTAATTGAAGTCCCATATTAAAAGAGCTTTCCCAGTTTTCCTTTTCTTACATTTTTTAAAAACTAAAGGTGTTAAAATTTTTCTCCTTCTAATCTCTGGTGATGCTTGTAAACTGAGGTGTTAATGCCCAAAACAATAATTTTTTCCCTCTTAAACTGTCCCTTCAAGTTGAAAAATAGTATAGGGACAACACTTATCAAACCATCAAATCCCCTGAAGTTTCAAATGGGGAGAAATTTTCTACTAAGGTGATGATGCAAGGAATAATTTTGAAAAGACTAAGGCAGGACTTCATTTTTCACGTTTAAATCACCCTAGTCTCTAATCCAAAGACTAACCCTTTTTTGTGTGTGTGCCATGAACATATTTTGGCAGTCTAAGAAAGCCTGTGGACCCCTTTTCAGACTCATGTCCTTTAAAAAATGAAAATAAAAAATAGAATAAATGAAACCCAAAATGTTGAAATACAGTGATCAATGTGTTCATGAACTTCAGTTTAGGGATCCCTGCTCTAATTACATTGGCTGACTAACCAACCATGTTCTCCCCAAAAGTGCTTATCAAGGAAAATCAGTTAATTCTTCACAAAGAATTGCTGGATTTAGAAGAAGAGACTAGAAGAATGCCAGGTTTTGGAATATTTTCAATGTTTCCAGGAATCTTCTTTTGGTGGCTGTACCCAAGATTTTCTGATGTTAATTGGTAATGTAGCATTTTCTCAAAGAGTCTTGTGTACATCTGGTTGTTTTTGAAATGTTCCTGAAAAATTTCCCTGATTTTGTTCTACATTGGTCACTTTATTTAAAATCATTGCAACTATACAATTTAGCAGAGCAGGGCCCAGTAAACATCATTCTTTTTTTTTTTTAATTTTAAAACCCTTACCTTCCATCTTGGAGTCAATACTGTGTATTGGTTCCAAGGCAGAAGAGTGGTAAGGGTAGGCAATGGGGGTCAAGTGACTTGCCTACGGTCACACAGTTGGGAAGTGGCTGAGGCCAAATTTGAACCTAGGACTTCTCGTCTCTAGGCCTGGCTCTAAATCCACTGAGATACCCACCTGCCCCCTATTCTTCCTTTAATACTGCATCTTTTTCCATCTGGGGCTGATTCTAAACTTTGGGCTAAGAATAAAACCAAAACTGAAACTTCCTTGGGAATCAAACCTTCCATCCTTGCTGTGGGTTTTGAAGTGCTATGGCTGGGGAAACCACATTCCCCAGTGTGCCCCAGGGGTCCCTCCCCCTTACTTCCTGATGTGGGATTGGTTGGATTGGTCTATTTAAAGACCAATCCTGCACCTAGGAGAGAACTTTGATTTGAAGGAGATTCTGAGTAGGGGAAGTTAGTTAATTTCAGCCAGGGGAAAGTCCAGTTTTTCTTACTTTAATGAAGCTAATAATATAAAAGAGTTTTTCTTATTTTAATCATTTCATTGCCCACAGTCTGTTTTTTGCCAGAAACCCAGAGATCAGTGAGTTAGTGAATCTGATGAGTGTAAGCCAAATTTGTCACAAATATTTTTCAATTACATTTAAGGAAGATATGTAGAATAATTGTTCTCTCCCATTTTTTATACTTGGGCTTTATCGACAGTTGTCATATTAGATCCTAGGTAGCATTGAACTTGCTTGCATTTTATGAGTTATTGAATAAGGGATGAAACTTGTAATGCCTCCCCTCTTGAAAAGGACCCGCTTCCATAATGGATTGCTTTTACAATGGATGGTGGCGATGCTTGTGGGATATGGCTAAAAACACAGAAAAAAACCCCTAAAAATCTAGAGAATGGATTCATTTGATGCCTGTGGGATATAGCTAAAAACACAGGAAAAAAACCCTAAAAATCTAGAGAAGGGATTCCTTCTTTAGTTGTTGTAGTCTATTTAGGAAGTCTGATGAAATTTATGGACTCCCTTCTTGAAATCTTTTTTAAAGCATAAAATAAAAGGCAGAGTTACAAAAGAAAAAAAATGCCCTAAAATCTGAATTTAAAAAAATTTTCATGTTAACATAGCAATTTAAGATTAAAAAAGTGCTTTCCTCACAATAACCTTGTTAAGGGTTGGTATCTTTATTTTAAAATTTTAAAAAATGACAAAGTCGAATCTTAGAGAGATTAAGGGATTTGCTCATCATAAGATATCTAAAACATGTTAGAATTGGGATTGAAATTCAGATCTTCTGATCCTGAGTCTAAGACTCTTTCTACTATAATACGTTGGATTTGGTACTCATGTGAATATAGTCATTAAGGCATAAAGAGAATTAGAAAGGATGATAATGATTATGATTAAATATAGGGAGGTGAGCCTATACACACAAAGGTGTATTGCATGTATATATGTACATACATATTTTCAAACGTGTAAATGTGCATAATGTGTCTGTGTGTATATATATAAAATATACTCACAAAGAGAGTGAGAAAGAAGCAGTCTGGTAGAGGGCAGAGGTTTGATTTGAGGAAGTCCTGGGTTCAAGTGGATTCTTTAATACGTATTTGTTCTGTGATCCTGCTCAAGCTACTTAAATTCTCAGTATTCTATCCCTGACAACTTTACAAGAAGAATAATTACTCATCTGCATTGGAAGAGGGAGTTTCACCATTGGGGTCTCTCTATACCAACTAAATCACAGGTCTTGTCCTATGTGGAAATATATTTCTCCCTACATACAGAGAGATATGTATGTAAACTTAGATCCTAACCTCAGTATCTCCACCTGAATTTCAGCAAATTGATGAAAAACCTAACACCATTTCTCAAGATAGGACAAGAAGAAGCTTCCTATTTAGTATTACCATCCAAAGCTTTGCTGACTGGATGGTACCATGTCTTGAAATATAAAATCATTACTGGTTAGACACCAAGAGGTGGTGAACTGGGATGAAAAGATTAAGAAAAGGAGAAACAAATCAAATTTGAAAACTTGTAATTCATGCTCTGTTGTTAATCTCATTTGATCAGACTTCATTCAAGGCCATGTGGTTTTTTAGTTATGGGGTCATCTAAATAGTTATAGGATTTTCCTTAATGTCAATGAGATCTGGATACACTAAAACCCAACTCATTAATTCCCACACTGGATAAGTTAGTGGTGCATTTTGCTCTTATTTTTAAAATGGCCAGCTGATTTCCCAAAGGCTTCTCACTGAGAATCTTGGCTGTCTTTTACAATTAGAAATGTAGTGGAACAAAAAAAGATCATTTGAGTCATCCCACACCAATAGCTTATTTTCTCCAGCCTTCATCGGAGCTTGGCATCAGCATAAGCAGTAAATCTCTCTCCTTGTACCCATAACAATTTGTTTTTCCTTAGTGGTATCTTTCAGAAGGAAAATGGGAAAGACATAGTTAATTCAATTTCCTTTATCAACAGATGTATTCTTAAAAATTGTGTAGATTTTCACATGTTTCTTTGAAATATGTTATAGAAATTAATGATTTTAATCTTTTCTCTTATTGGAAATAGCCCATGTGTAGGATAAAATCATCACCTGTGATTATGATTATGACATTTTTATTGGGTCTTACTTGATATCCAATGGATAAACTCAAATAAGCACAGCAGAGAAGGGATGTTTCTCAGTGTACACTCAGGTCATTCCCTAACTTTTGAGAGGTGCCTAATATTATATCAAAAATTGAGACAGTATGCCTTAGATATCATTTTTATAAATAGATATTGGCAGAGATTTATTTCACCTGAGAGTTCTTGAATGCTGCACATTCTAACCTTATCTAGAAACCAATTATGGTAGTTGTTTTGGTGGCTTGAAATTGAACACTCCATTAAATACTAAAATGCACTTTTCAAGAGACCATTCCATTTAATAACAGAATGTGTTCATCATAAAAGATCAAAAATGATTGCCAAGAAATGAAGCCCTCATGGTAGATTTCCTAATTCATGATAGTCCAATGTTCTGTAAGGGTTTGGTATGTAAATGAATCATAGGTGATGCAGGGATGAGACTTTGTTCAATAACAAAGTGAAATAAGACTTTCAGCAAATCATTTTCAGTCCACCTGATTCTGGTCCCAAACCAAAATCTGTCCAGGTGTTTTGGCCTTTAAGATAGAATTAGAAACTGGAACAACTTCAGACAATCAGGGATTTGCTGGACACATTCTATGAACTATATATCACTGAGTTCTGGCCCTTAAGATGTTAACCTGAGCCTTTAGGTACCTTTATCCAGCTTCATGGCCCCAGATTGATTTCAGTTTCATATTAGTGTCCAGAATAAAAAGTGGCTTATGCAATATGATTTCTAGGATGCTAGAAAGAGATCCCTTTTCTACTGCTCCTAATTTTTAATCGCTGACTCATGCCTTGTAAGAAGCAGTTGGTAATGCCAGTATGCTGCCATTCTGCCAGCTTCCTACTCAAAATGATGAACTAGAGACTGCTTCCCTAATTATTTTCACCAAAAAACCTATATACGGTATTACTCTTCTGCCTGCTATCTTGACAATCCCCAGATCAACCATTTAATTGACTTACACGAGTTTTTGAAAATATACCTAAAAACACTGGTTTGATGATAGTGTGACTGATTCAGCCACATCATTTAGAATGGCTTATATCTATATGAATTTTCTTGGTTCATGGATAAATGGAGAAAATGAAATTCATCATTGGTCATGATATGTTGATGGTGAGATTGTCATCCATTATATGTTTTTTAAGACTTGTTCATATCCAATTTCCAAGAGTTCCAATTTTTGGTTTCCCAAAGTACTATTTTGCTGTGAGAATAATTGTTTTGGATTGCTGAAATAGACCCCAAAATATAAAGAGGGAGAAGAGGCATGTGGTCATAAGGGGCAAAGCTAAGGAAACAAAAATGATACATCAAAATTCTCAAGATTTGAATATTAGAATATGACCAAGTTTCTCTTTCTCTCTCTCCATATATCTGTGTGTATGTGACATATGTATTTGGGGATGGGAGGCGGTATGGATGGACCATAAAAGGGGAAAAGCACATTGCAAACATACCTACTTTTAAATGACTGATATCTTTATCTCTTCTGTAAGGGAAACTGAACTTAACTTCATTGCACCCTGAATTTACTTATAGGGCTACAAGAAACATACCGAGGTATCCTTTCTATAACAAATGAGAATTTATGTGACAAGCGCAATTATTTTTCTTTCTTGTTTTTTAGAAATTGGTGTCATCATCTCACTTAAGTAAACCTATGAGCCCTTTCCATCTCCCAATCATTGGCCATTATTCTGCTCTCATTAGTGTGTTTTGTAAATATGTATCTAAGATTTAAAGCTTGAATATTATGGATTTAGCCTTATTAGTGTTACAGTTATATCACATATATCCATATTTAAAGCCCTTTTAAAAATCAGTGTTTATATTATTGACTCATTAGACCGTATTTGCACCTTCAGGAATATATGTGTAAAATTGCTGATCCATGGCCATTTCTGTGTACTCTACCACGCATGCTCAGTAATAGTGTCTGGTCAGTAAATTATTTCTGCTTCTTGGTTGAAGATAAATGATCACAGGGTTTCAAAGTCGAGTCCAAGTGATTTTGACTAATAATACGCATAATTTTATCAGAAAACATATAGCTCTCTTTGAGTCAAGAGAATCTAAAAAAAGTTTTTTTTTTTAATAAAGGATTGAGCCTTCATGGAACCCCCAAACATATCTGGAGGTAGATCTGGAGGTCAGGATAGACAAATAATTAATAGCTCTTTAGGTGATTGACCTGAACTGATTAAAATTTTCATGGCTATTTAACTTGTGTCCAGCTAAGTGAAAGTGGGCTAGTGTGTGATTCTTAATAGAACCCATAACAGAGTGCTTTGCATCCTGATCATTTAACACTGGACTTATTTTTAAATTATTAATTGCTACTGAACTCCATGTTTGATATTTTGAATGCCAAGTTCCCTCCCAAATGGGTCTCTCCAAAACTTGAAAACCCTATTTGACAACCACTGTGTAAATACAACCTTATCCAGAATGTAGCAAATAGCTTTTCTGGAGTCCAGTGTCTTGCCAAAGCATTTCCCAGGGGAGAATTTACAAATTTTAGTATCACAAATTGCCTTGGAAGATTGGGAATAAACATATAAGAGGTGCCTTGCTTTATTCTTATTTCTAAATGGAAGCCACCCCCTGAAATATCGGAGTAAGATACTGTTTTTATTTTGTTAGGGGCTTTTAGGAGAAGGAATTCTAACCCCTATTTTCCTGATAAGCTCTTCTTTACTCTTGTCTCATTTTAATAGAGAGTTGAGGCTGAATGCCTTATCCAAACCTTGAAGGTAAAGTTAGGCAGCTTATTTTTTTCCATATATTTGGAGAATTTCTATCACTAGTTCTTTCAATGACAAATGGAATATCTTTCTCATTAGTCAAATGTTAGCCTTAGCCTTCTAATGCTTGTAAACAATGGGCCAAAAAAGCACACCCAATTTCTTCCCATTCTTTGAATTTTCAGAGGGTTTATAGGAAATTTATTTTTAAAATATCTCCATGTTGTTTGCATTGAGCCTAGAGAATTGGCCACAGTGTGTATGTAATTACAAAGGAGAGCTCTTAAAGAACGATAGTAAACTTGTTATCTTATTGTTGCATATATAAATCCACTCTCTACCTGGAGTTATGTTTTTATAAGAACTGATGAGATGCATTATGAAATGAAATGTATATTTGACTCACAGGGATAAAATCACCTGGAATTCTTTGACTTTTCTAAAATACTGAAACCTGAAATCCTCTGAGTTACAAATGAACCCTCTTAAAGTACTAAGTCCTTCCATTATGAAAAATTGTGTACAGATAATCACAAAACCTGGTAAAATGGTATAAAACAAAGTCTGATTCCAGTCCAAGTTGAATAGTATATAATGTTTGCTAATATTTTAATTTTATTTTCTCCTAATTCCTGTTTTTCCCCCTAAAAATAGAAATCTACTCAAGACAAAAATGGTTTTCAAAATTCTCTTTACATGGCAATATTTCTTTTCTTTGAATTAAATAGTTCTGATATAATGGTTTCTCTTGGTTGAAATCTCACTGAGATTTTTGAATCCAAGGACTATGCTGCCTGCTCTGTTTACAAAGGCTTGTGTTTTGTGAGGACATATCAAATGTTGTAATATATTTTTATTAATGGTGAATATAGGGAAAAGTATATATTGTGATTTGTCAAACAAAGCTTCCTGTTATAAAAATGTGATACCACTATGTAAGGACCTGGTGTAAACATTTTTAGATAAAAGTTTGCATTCAAATATGTCAGTCTCCTGTGACTTACTGTATAAAGTTTTTGGTGTATACTGGAAATTAAAATAGTAAACAGATTTTGTGCTTAATAGCCTCCCATCCCTCTCTAAGAACTCTCTTACCTCTTCCCCCATCTCAAATACCAAGGGCATAGAGGCTATGAGCTCCCCTAATCCAAGCAACTCCATTCAAATGTACCTAATCCATTAGTGTCATGCTCCTCGACAAAACTTATTTCCTGTGTTTTCTTACCAAGGAGGTAGGCAGCTCATCTGGTAGTATTAGCTGGCAATTATTTAGATCTTTAAGGCTTGCAAAGAGCTTTACAAATATATTAACTTATTTGATCTTTCCAATAACTCTGGGAGGGAGATGCTATTATATTCCCATTTTACAGATAAGGAAACTGAGACTAAAGGAAATTAAATGAATTGCCAAGGGTCATCCAGCTAGTAAGTGCCTGAAGCTGGATTTGAATCCAGGTCTTCCTGACTCCATGTCCAGAGCTCTATTCATTATGTCATCTAAATGCCATTTGATGATGATGTCTCTTGGCTGCTCAAAACCCTTCAATTGCTCCTATCAAGCCCAAACTCCTTAGAATGCCTTTAAAGTTGATTGGAGTCTGCTGCCACCTTACATTTCTAGCCTTATAGCATAGTACCTCTCCCCATTGCCTCCTCTTGGCTCCAATTTAACTAAAGCATTTGCCCTTTTGTCCTTTTCTGAATTTCTCAGATTTTTAAATACTATTTTCATTATAGGAGATGCTGTCCCCCTCCTCTTCTCCTTCTCATGCTTTACCTCTCTTTCAAGAGCTAGCTCAACCGCTACCTCCATGAAGCACCTTGATCCCTGACCTCTCCCTCATTGGATCTTGTGGCATTTTGCTTCACCTTATTTATTTGTCATCAATTAGCAAGTGTTTTTTTTCAGTGCCTATTGTGTGAGATGTATTGCACCAGTAGCTTCTGGAGACACAAAGATAAAAGTAATCTAGTCCCTGCCTTTAATAAGTTTTACATTCTACCAGGGAAGATAGGCACATGTACCTAGAGAGAGGCAGAGAGGGAGAGATGGATGAACAGACAGACAGAGAAAGAGAAGGAGGGATGAATGGACAGAGAGAGAGAGAGATGAATGGATGGATAGATGGATGGATGGATAAATAGACACAGAGAGAGATGAATAAATGGAGGGAGAGAGACAGAGACAGAGAGACAGAGACAGAGAGAGAGAGAGAGAGAATAGAGAGAAACAATTCAAATCCAGACTCATACACTAATTGGCTAGGTGACTTTGGGCTTGACTCTTAACCTCTACCTCAGTTTCCTTCTCTGTGAAATGGGGATCATAATTTTACTTACCTCTAAGATTATTGGGAGGATCAAATGAGATAACATTCTTTCTCCTCCCTTGTCTCTACCCCTCAAAGAGAGACCAAACATGGGCATTTTGGGGACTCATGAAGGCATACAAAGAAGACATTTGAGGGCCAATCATGGGGCCTTTGACATCGTGGCTCTTCACACACCATGACAAACTTCCAGAGTTGGATTTTTTTCAGAGTGGGTTAACCCAGCGGCCTCTTCCCTGATGCAGGGTTTCAGTCACAATCTCCTGCTCTAATGCAACTGGACAAGCATGGCCTCCTTTATCTGTTCAACCCCTCAAGCATGACACTTGATTATCACTTTTACAGCATGCCTGGCTATGACTGACAGAATTGGACACAAACACACCCAGACCTCCCTGGCCGCCCACTTGATGACATGTTTCACAAATGGCAACTTATAATTTTTTTCCTTAGTTCTATATTAGTTCTCAAGGAGAAATGTCACACAAGTGCAAACCCTTTGCTTGGAGAAAGCCCTTCACTTGACTACTCAATCTGCCTCAGGGATGGCTCTCTAAATATGGGGGGAAACCACCAGAAAAGAGGTGGGAAATCTAACCTTGATGAAATGTAGCCTGTCAGCACATTAAAGAAAACACTATCTTAAAATTATTTTATTAAATATTATTTTAAAATTAGTTAAATATTTAATATTTTAGTATATTTTATTATAAAATTACTTAATATTTTATTATTATTCTAAAATTATTTGAATATTATTTACAATTTAAAAAAATTAATAATTTAATTATAATGACCAAATTTGGCCAGAAAGGTGACATGTGAAAGTCCACATAATTCCCTTCTTTAGAAAGGTAGGGAACTATGACTTTAGAGCATTATATATACTCCATAGATGTTTAGATTAGTTTTGATGGACTTCTTTTTATTAAAATGTTAGATAAATGTGTTTATATTTACTACATGCCAAGTACTCTACTGAACTCTGGGAACATAAAAATATAAGCAAGCAAGACTGTCCCCACCACCAAGGAGCTTACTAGTTTAATGAAGATGGAAGAAGCATTGATTACCAGGTAGTGTAATATGATTTACAACCTCATGTGATGGAGGCAATTATGATACCTATTTTTACTCTGAGGAAAACTGTAGCAGACTGAAGTTAAGTGACTTATCCCAGGTCACTCAGCTGTAGTAAGTGTTTGAGGTTGGATCTGAGTTCATTCTTCCTAACAGCTCCCTGGGGAAAGATAACACATAAAAGGACGAGGGAAACAGAAGCTACATACTGTGGAGATGGCCAGAAAGTATCATGGGGTCTTGACTCTGGGTAAAAAGAGGCAAAAGGGCACCTATAGAATTTATCATTTTAAGACTGGAATACAAGGTTCAAATGTATCTCTATCTTGGGAGGAGAGAGAGGTGAAGGTAGGAAAGCTACATAAAAAGAAGTCTGGTTCTGGGTCTTTCTTACATGGCAAGGTTGAATGGGTGAGGGAAGGAGAACGGCTGTTTTTAGAAATGAAAGATGGAAAACAAAATTTAATATACATTAATTTTTTAAAAAATATGTATGCTTTTGTGAATTAGTGCTAGGCAGGCTGCTACATGCAATAAATTGTGCTACAAATTAAACACTAAGTGGCATAGTAGATAGATCCAGACCTGGAGTCAGGAAGACCTCAGACACTTACTACTTATAGGATCTTGTATAAGATCCTGGTCTCGGTTTCTTCATCTGTAAAATGAGCTAGAGTTTAAGAAAATGGCTTCATGAAGAGATATGAACCTATTTCCTCCTACTGCAGTCTCAGGGTTCACTTCACCACTACACTGATCTACCTTTTACTACTCAGGGACAGAATTATTTTCCTTTTAAAAATATCTCATTTTAATTTTAATAGTGACATTTCACATAAGTTTTCTGAAGTATATGATCCCCTCCCAGAGCTAAGTCAGAATTTTTTTGTCTATTATATGTTCATTTCATAGGTGAAAGACCCAGATGACATTCTTTCAATAACCAGCTTGGACAGTCCTAGAATATGAATGGTTGAGCCATCTTCAGTGATTGGGTAGACAAACCATCTGGATGATTCAGGACCATCCTTCTCTATTCCCTCAGTCAGGTTTTTGGCTGGAACGTTCAGGATTTGTCACAGTGCCACATTTCCATTGTCTGGGCATACCAGTCTCCACACAGAGGTGGGCTTTTACAACCTGACATCCTCACCTAGTAAGTAAGCCTGAAGTTCTCTGGCAGGAATGGAAGGATGTGGCTGATCTCACATTCACTGAAGGGTGATGTCTGCCAATCATCTATCTTTACAGCATAGCATAGACAGATGGTTCTGATGTTAAATCCAACTTGGAGGGGAAGAAAAGCAATTTGATTTTAATCATCAAGAGCTGCTGTTATCTACAAGTCTAGCCAAAACAATACCCTGCCTAGAAATCTCAGATAGAGAGAAGAGTAAAGTAGTTCTTATGGGGGTATCTCTTACAGTTGCAGAGTCTCTGCATAACTCAACATAAAAAGAATGAAGCCTTGAGATACTTTAGATCATGTAATGCTCAGCCAGTGCTTTGGGGGATTTTAGATCATGGACCATTATTTACCTCATTAAGCTGGAGAGCATACAAAGAAGAGCAACCAGAATGGTGAAATAATTTGAGTCCTTTAACTTAAGGTTAAGCTAAAGAACTGGGGACAATTTTTCTGGAGAAGAAAAGACACAGGAGGGTAGCAGCCTTCAATCATCAGAAAGTCTGTCATCTGGAAGAAAAGCTATACTTACTCTATTTAGTCTCAAAGGGAAAAATTAGAAACAATGGACAGAAATTGCAAAGAGACAAATTGGTACTTAAGATGGAAAATAAAATAAAAAAATAATTAGAACTATTCCAAAGTGAAATGTGATGCCTTTGGTCCTCCCTCATTGGAGGTCTTCAGGCAGAAGCTGGATGAAAATTTGGATGGATTGTAAAGGGGATTCCTAATTAGGTATGATTTGGACTTGATTGGAGTTGAAGTCTCTTCCAACTCTAAGATCTGAAATGCCACGATAGCCATGTTGCTGTAAGATGACTTAAAGGTAGAGATAGTTATTGGGTTTTTTGAGATAAGTTATTGAGATAGTTATTCTAGTTATTGGGTATTTACTCACATTTTTCTAAGTCAAAGGCTCAGATGAGATCTCTCCCAGTCTATGGAACATAATTCATCATTGCTAATCTGCCAGAGTTAATTCCTTGAGTAAAAAGTTCTGCCAAGTCTTAGTAGTATATACAAACAGGTAGTATTCACCAGTGAAATATTTATGAGATTGTACTGTCCCAGGTCAAGAACCAAAGACCCTTACCACAGGCAATGAGTACTCACACTCATAGAGGGAGAAGATAGAGTGCAGAAGTTCAAACAACCCACAGGATAGGGACAGCCTGACCTCTAGATCAAAGAGAAGGCAATTCAGTCCAAGGCAGTCTGAGACTACATGCACTAAAGCATCTTCACAGGTAAGGGGTCAGTGGAGTAGGGAATGGGGGCTGTAGTGACAATCTGGCAAAGAGGAATCCCTCATCATTCCCAGGTACCTGCTGCTAGGTAGGTGGCACCCAACCAGAAAGGCTGCCTACCTGCTGATATCTCCCAACCACTATTCATTTGTGCTTCTTGGGTGGAAGAAAAGTTAACAACTAAGTTTCTCTCTGTCTCTCTCTATGCCTGTCTTTCTTTCTGTATCTCTCTCTATGCCTGTCTCTCTCTCTCTCTCTCTCTCTCTCTCTCTCTCTCTCTCTCTCTCTCTCTCTCTCTCTCTCTCTCTTTTTCTGTCTTTCACTTTCACTCTGACTTTGTCTCTATCTTTCTGTCTCTTTCTCTGTCTCTGTCTCTCTGTCTCTTTGTCTCCATCTCTCTATGTCTTTCTGATTCTGCCTTTCTTTCTGTCTCTTTCACCACATATGCATAGTATACATATACACATAAACATACACACATACACACAGTGTGCACAGATATTTAATATACATGTGTGTTTCCATGTATATAAACACACAACATGTGATGACCTGATGTTTGTGTATGCATGTATCACATGCATGTTTTTCCAACCCTTGGGACCCACCTTCCTTTTACTGATATTGCATTTACATTGTTGTAGTCATTGCAGCTAGCATCCGTTTAGGCAAATCTTTTCATGACTTTTCTGAGTTTCTCTCATTTGTTCTTTCTTACTTCACAATGTTTGCAGGATAGCACTTAATTTTGCCTCAGTTTCCTCATCTATAAAATAGAGATAATCATAGAACCTACTTCTCAGGTTGTTGTGAGGATCAAATGAAATAATAATTATAAAGCTCTTAGCTGGTTCTTAGTATATACTCCATAAATATTAGCTATTATAGATGTTATTCATATACCATAGAACTTCCTAAACCATGATCCTCAGATGTATCCTTGGCTGTGAAACATTTTAGTACCCAATGCATGTTGCTTGCCTGTCTTGCCCAAGCTCACCTGTGAAGTGGTGACAATAGACACCTGGAGAAATCAAAGCATCTTTCACTATCAGCCCTATGCTATGAATTCTTTTTTGTAGGCAAGCTGGCTTAAGGTTCTCATCAGAAGTCCCCAAAGCTACATAATCCACTATGTATCCAAGGTCTTAGTGCTGCTTAAAGCTATAAAAGCCTAAAACTAGACTAAGACTTTGGGGACACCTGGGATGATTGTTCCTTTGGAAAAGGAACAATAAAAATGAAGCAAACAGAGAAACAAGAAATGAGCTGGAGGAACTGAATCAGAGTAAAGAAATCAGAATTGTGAGCGCAATCATTATGACTACAAAAATGTAAATGAAGGCAGAAGAATTCAGATCAAATACAATGACCAGTGGAGACTTCAGGGAACGTCAGTGTGCACTTTCTTTGTTGTGGTATTAATGTGGTGAACAATAGGTTCAGAATGTTATTTATTCTGTCCGTGGTGGATGTGGTATTGGATGGCTTTCATTACTAGGTGTTATCATTTCATTCATTTTAACTGTTAATTATAACTGTAAAATTTACCTATAATGGAGAAACTGTAAGGAAGGCTTTAGGGAAGAGGTATAAAAATATAGCAATTAAAATGCAGTGTATATATTATAAATAAAGTATTATAAATGATATATAACTTCCACCTATGTGTGTATATACTTGTGTGTGTAGGGTGCATAAGTATATGAAAAAAAGAGATGCCATCTTTGGGAGTAAAGCAAAAGGAAAAAAATTAATATGAACAATTACCTAGGAAGGTGAGAGAAGATATATTTTGGTACTGAAGCCCTCTTGTGCCATCCATGTAACCAATACTATGACATCCAGGTGAGTGACTGGTGCTTACCTCCTCAAAACTTGCTTGTTTTACTTGCAGTGTAGACTCTACCCATGCAGTTTCCATTGATGAATCCTCCAGGTTCTATTCTAGCATCATCACACCAAGAGGAAGAAAAGAAGCCCAGGAGTGGATATGGAATGTAGGAAGAAAGCTTGGATCTGGAATACAAAGACTGTTTCAGTCTCAGCTGTGATACATACTCCCTGGGGGACCATGGGCAAAAGTTATTTTATTTCTCTAGACTAAGTTTCCTCATCTGCAAAATAAGGATACTTGCAGTACTCTGCTCACAGGGTTACTGTAAAGAAAGAGCTTTCTGAAGTCTACATTGCTTTATAAATATGAGCAATTTTCACATCCTCATAGAGTTACCATTTGGCATTATTCCCTCTGCCTTTATACAAAGTTATTCTGAGAAGTTTCCATTTATATAGTGTCACTGTATGCCCTGGAAAACCGTGGTTAAAAATATTGCCTGTTATGTTAACTCGCTACTTACTGTCCCTTCTCCAGGAATAAATCCCACCTTTCAGGTTAGTCCCAGCAAAAATGTTGTCTTACAAAAATGAATTTCTCCTGTCATAAAATAAATACTATGTGACATCAAATGTTTCCTTTTTTTGTTTTGTTTCTCCCAACACACAACTCATAGACAAATTCACTGTCCTATGAGAGTAATTGAATTCTTTCAGGTGCCTGATAATATCTACTCCTTCTGCTTCTTCTGCTTTGCTCTTAAAAACTGTATTTCATACCTTAGAGCTTCCTCAGTCCTCTAGGAAGCGGGCAGTCTTAACTAAAGACTCCATTGGATGGAAGAAAAAGGTAATAAGGATTAGGAAAAAGACATGTGAGTTCCCTTAAACTGGTGAATCATTCTTAAAGGCACAAATTCATCTTAGCTGGCAAAGGTCCTTTCTCAAAGCATAATGTTTCCTGCTGTTTATTCTTAAGCCATTGATGTCATAGTCGACTTGCCTTGGCAGAGACTCCAGCAACAGATAGCATTAAGGGAAGAGAATCAAATTCAATTATCTCGTAATAAACAAGTGTTTCTTCATGTTCTGCTAATAGAAAAAAGGGAAGCTTCCCAGGAAAATGAGATTACAACACTATACACAGTGCTCTCCAGGAAAAAAAAGCAATACCTTTGACACTGTAGCCTGGCATTATGAATGATATAACGGGGAAAATGAAAGAAAGTTCAGAAATAGAATGAAAAGGAGTGCTAAAAAGAAGAAGGCATACAAATTCATCAGTTTCACAGTAATACATAATGAAAGCTCACACACTCTTAGTTTGGCCTGCCAGGTCCTGGGTAATTCCACAGAGAAAAAGAATCCCCTCCATTTTCCTACTTTTTATTTGGAAATATTACCTTTATTTTGGTGTTTAAGTGAAGACATTTTTTTAAAATTAGTTCTGAAGAAGTCACTTTAATATCTGTCTCACTTTACTCATCTGTAAACTAATGGGGTAGAATTGGTGGTCTATGATGATATGATATGATGATGATGATGATAATGATTATATATATACATATATATATATATATATATATATATATATCCTTTGCCTAAAATCTACCCCTTAAATCCTATGAGTCTGTGGGTCTGGGTTTTCTGTTACTGGAACACTCTGGTGAAGTCACAGCCTCTCTGAAATTCTTTTTTTTTTTTCATTCTAGTATCAAATGTAAGCCTATCAAAGGCAGTTTCCCACCCCTTCATTTTCTCTTTGTATTCCCAATATTTAGTACAAAGCTTTGAATACTCCATTAATAAATGATTCCATAATTGAAATGTATCTGTAAAATGGGCATATTAGTTTAGCTTACTCTATATTTTTGCAGTTTTTGTGAGACTTAAATGAGATATTGTATTTTAAATAACTTGGCCATGAGTAGCATAAAGGAGTAGCATAAACATTACATATTAGTTTCATTATGGGTTATCCACATTGAAAATAATTAATAATGGACTCCATTGGGGAAGTTTAACAATCATAACTACTGAGTTTATTGCCAAGAAGTGAGAAAAGCAGAAGGAATAGGTGATAAAACCTTCTAACTTATCATTAATCTGTATGATGTATAATAAGGCCAAATTGGACTTGCTAATTGAATACAATTTCAAGGGAAATGATGGGGGAATTAAAACTCAAACTTGATGATTAAGTTAGAATAAAATTATATTAGCAATTATATGTATAATATAAAAATTCCATTATCAGGTTTGCAAAGCATTTTATTTACATCTTCTCATTTGAGCCTCCCAATAACCCTGAATTTAAATACTAGAAGTATAATCTAAATTTTATGGATGAGAAAACTTAGGAAAGTTAAATAAATTCCTTGCTCAAGATGACACATATATTAAGTATGTGAGATAGAAAATAAACTAAAGTCTTCCTGAGTACAAATTTGTTACTCTATCCATTATACCGCCTTGCTTTGCTGAGACATAAAACATCTATTTAGTGTCATCCCTGATAAGCCTTTGCTGAATTGGGGATGTTTCGCAGAGGAGGACTTGAACTGGTCTATGATCCTTAGACTCAGTTTGCATCTTTTGATCTGATGAATGATGCTCCATATTGCCTTACTCCATAACTAGATGGTTTAATCAATTCTAGTTAGAGAAAAAATGAGCAAAGTAAGTTTTCAATATGACTCATGCCACAAATCTTGGGGTCAGCCTCTATCTCTGATACATTCTAGCTGTGATTCATGGCCATACCACTTTACTCAGTACCAGTGAACTCCAAACAGGTAAGTTGTTAATCTGAATTTCTGGAAGGAATTTCCATACTAGGAGTTCCTTAAATCTATGAAATAATAGGCTCATACCAAAAAAGCAAAGCAAAAAAATGCAATTCTGTTTTGTGTGAAAAAATGTGTAGCCTTCTCATCAGTGGGGCTGATAGGATGTGTTTTTGTTTTTGTTTTTTTCACAAATGGTTATGGGAGGTGGTCATTGATAATTCTGGGCTGGACAAGTGTATGGCCATCATTAGAGGATAGAGAAAGAATGACAGTTCTAAATATAATTATGAGTTGGATCCTCGTTTGATTCACTGATCTACTTAAGGAGTAACTTGCCTGAAAATAATGCAGAATATGGTTTATGGTTTTTAAATCTTGCTTTTTCCCCTCTTGCCTTAACACTGTTTTGAACAGTTTCCTGAAACATGACTCATCATATATTACTGTTTGTGGGAAGCCAATAAGAGAATAGATAAAAATCTGAGACTCCTCTTTTGACCCCTTTTGTGATCCTTGTGATTTCTTGTTGAAAAGTATTGTGGCTTTATTGAAAAGCTTTAAGTTCCTATCAAACCTGAATTTAAAGGGTTAACACTGTTAACACAGTAAGGAATGCTGCCACCTGGTATAGCCAAGGCCAAGATACTCCCCAACTTGGTTTTCTGATAAGAACCTAGTCAAAATTCAGCCTTGGCCTTGGTCTATTCTGAAGCCAATGTTTTGTGTTTTGATGTGACATAATTTGTAACTTCTGTGCATCTGCAAAGTTTCAGGGGGGTTCTTTTGTGTGAAATGAGTCTTGAAATATATATAATAAACTCCATGCTCCTGGAGCCAGAGCTGAAAGCATGAGGTAAAAGACAACTCCCTTGTTCTGTCCTTATTTTCTTATCAACTGAACTGTCCTTATCAGATTATCAGAGATGATAAAGAGATCTAGATATTTGGCGCCTGAACAGGGACCTTGGATCACTGGATTCAGGTAAATATTTGCCCTCCCCCTCAGACAACTCCCAAATTAGGACAGTTTAGTTTCTGCCCGAAGAAGAGCAAGAAATCCAGAGTTTTCAGAACTCTCCCCTTAAAGGAAGACACTAGAAGTAAAAGAATAGATTAACAGGATGGGACACAGTGAATCAAAGGAAAGAACTCTTTTTATTGATATAACTAAGCACATCCTCAGAAAATGGGGAGTAAAAGTTAGTAAAGAACAGCTCACTAAATTTCTTGATCTTATTCAAAATTGTAACCCGTTGACTCCCTTAGAATTCTGGCAAAAAGTTGGCAATAATTTGAAAAATTATTATACTGAGCACGGATCAGAACAAGTACCAGAAAAAATTTCATTGGCTACTGAAAAAAACAACTTTGTTATCTGGTCAGAATGCAGAGAATTAAATCTTTAAAGTTTCAGTGTTAGAATCAAAAGAGGAGTCTCAGATTTTTATCTATTCTCTTATTGGCTTCCCACAACTGTTGATATAAATTTTACAGCTAAGAAATGTGCAAAACATTTTTGTGGATGAGTGAATGAAAAACACTTATTAAATGCTTACTGTATGCCAACCACAATGCTAAGTTCTGCGGTACAAATTCAAAATCAAGGCAATCCCAGTTTTCAAAGAGCTTGCATTTTATTGGGAAGGGAGCTTTGGTCTGAGGAATCAAAATCACAATGATAGTGAAAAGAATAATCAAGATAGTTTTGATTGATTATAGATTCCAGAGTAAGAGGTATCAAGATGATAACAGGATGGGAAATGGCCACGGTACAGATGAGGACATATATTGATCAAGAGGTTAGAACAAGGTGGCTTTGGTCCTCTCAGACATGTCACTGAGTTTCCTTGGGATACAACTACAGCTCCCAACCCTCTCTGCCGTTTTCCATGATGATCACTTGACAAGAAAGACAGCACAACAAGTGACACTCCTTTCTGTAATCAAAATTATTCATTTTTGTTTCTGGAATCCTCCCATACCTTTTGTTTTTTGGTCAATGAACTCTATGTGAGTCTTTATGTATTAAATACATTTTTGGTAAGTAGCATATTATTTTATTCTGTATTTTAATGCATTCTTTCATCTACATTTTATGGGTTAATTTATCCTATTTATATTCTCAGTTATGAATCTTAATTTTGTATTTCTCTCCATTTTATTTTCTTATGTTATCTCTTTTGATGTGGCCTACTTTCTTTTTATAAAGAGGAGGGATGAGGAATAGGAGTGTGCCTAGCACAATTGCCTATATTTTATGTTTTCAACTTCCACTCCCTGATCATCTTCTCCCCACCAAAACTCCAGTAATTTTTTTTTACTCTTTTTTTCTTTTAAACTTGTCTCACCTCACTTAATTTTTGCTTTGTGCATTACTTCTTCAAATTTATCCTTGCCTCTTCCCTTTCCCTGTTCCTTCCTGCTTGTTGATTTGAAGACATTTCTATGTTCAATTCTCTCTGTGTATCTTACCTTTTTTTGACCAGATTAAATGACTTTTAGACTCAGTTTCCTCATCTATAAATAGAACTAATAGTATTTACCTATAAGAGTTATTGTGAGGATAGCATAAGAGAATATATTTAAAACATTTTGAAAACTTTAAAAGCTGTATCAGATTATCCCACTACTTCAACCACTCCTAGTCTTAATGTCTCAATGTCTACTTTTCGACCTCTAAAATAAAATATGACAGATTATAAAAGTACACTCATTAAAATGCACAAAGACATACAGACACAGACAGACATGCACATACACACACACAGACTTACACATCCAATCCCAGATACATAAAATTAAAAAAAACAACATAGACCCCATCACCCTAGAACAACTATTGGTAGACTAACATCTCTGCAGGATAAAAGAGGATGAAGAATGAGAGAAATTCTATATGATAAATAGATCAAAAGTTAATTTCAATACATTTGAAATAAGCAGATATCATTGAAGAGTAGTAATGCATTATGATAATTCAGTGCCAATGGATTTGTTGTATATAACAGAAAGTGGCTTAACTTCAGATGGAGCCTATGAAACAAACAAAGTTCAAAGGCAGAATCCAAAGGCCTTTCATAGGCAACATTCCTGTGAACTCAGACAACAATATGTCAACAAAGAAGCAGCAAATGCTTATCATGTGGATTTGTTTGTGGAAATGGAAAGCCTTATGATGGCAAATCAGGACCAATTTGTTAACACCATAAACTATAGAATGATTATCCTTAAGGAGCCTTGATTGAGCAGTCCTATAGATTATGCAGTGAGGTGGTGGAGACATTGCACTACATAACTCTTAAGCTGTACAAATTTAGTACTTGCTAAATACTAAGCAATCTATGACCTGGTTACAAGAATCCTATATATGAAGCTTATTTTCTTTCACAGACTTACAAATGATGGATATGCTTTCTATGAATACAGCCTTGAAAATATCTCCAAGAATTCAACCAATAAACTGTATTGTAACCATTATTACAGTCTGAACTGTTTACCGAAATTGTTTGGTTAAAAATATTGAGATTGAAATCAAAATCATATGGGAACTGGATGAGTTATATATATCATGCCTGTTATTCTGTCCTTTTCTTAAGGATGGTTACAGAAAATAAACTCATATTCTAATACTCTAAGTCAACCACAAAAGTACTTCTTTTATAGGGGACAGCTGGGTAGCTTAGTGGATTGAGAGCCAAGCCTAGAGACGGGAGGTCCTAGGTTCAAATTTGGCCTCAGCCACTTCCCAGCTGTGTGACCCTGGGCAAGTCACTTGACCCCCATTGCCTACACTTACCACTCTTCTGCTCTGGAGCCAATACACAGTACTGACTCCAAGACGGAAGGTAAGGGTTTAAAAAAAAAAAAGTACTTCTTTTATCTACCATTGGAAAGTCTATAAAATGCTGAGTATAAAGGAATCTTGGCAAGAGAGACTCAATTCCTAGAACATTTCAACCCAAATCCCATAAAAAGATGAAAAGATGAAAGAAATCTAATAATAGTTTATACAATTATATATGTGTTTGTGTGTATATATTTCATACATTTTATGCACAAACACTTAAAATAGAATGAATTATTATAAATATTATAGTTCTCTCATCTTTTCATCTCTTTTATTAGGATTTATTATTATATTCTATACTATTTGGTGCATACACATGTATAATTTGTAGTTATATTTTTATAAAATATAATCTATTTTCTATTACAAATTATATTATGCTTTGTATTATATATGGTACAATAAATTATATTTTATAACAACATATTTCATGATATATAAATATAATAATATTTTATAATGCAATAAGTGAAACTATATAGTTATGCTGACTATAACTATATGTACATGGTTATTTATATTTGAAACTAGAATGAGGTAGGTAGCATATCATTCCTATTAGAAATATAAAAAAATTAAATCTCAGATAGGCTAACTAATTTATGTAAATCTAACAGAGAATAAGTTCAGAAGCAGAACTTTCACCCAAGTTCCTGCCTTCTAGTCCAAGTACTTTTTGGACTAGTTAAGGATTTCATTAGTTTAGGACCCTTTGTAAAATCAATTGTAATCTATTACATGGAACTTGGGCATTAATCACTAGTGAATAATAGTAGTGAAGCCACATCAGACTAGGGGTGTGAGCTAATAGCATTGGAGAAGAGATGTCTTCACTCTTCAGGGTAACCATAGAACTTGGGTGGTGACATAAATGGTTTTGTTCTGAGAGACTGAAGCTAGTGCAATCACTACATCTCTAGAAGAAAGGCGATTTAAACTGTTACATTTTTTGGGGTACATATTAGCATGTAAATAAAGGTCTTGAAGTCAAGGGCTGTTTCATGTCTTTCTTCCTAGCTTAGTACCTAGCAGTGCCAGGCACTTTGTGGGTGAATTAAATGCTGGTTGATTGGTTAAGTGTTTGGCAGTGAAAGGAAGGTAAAAATATGGCATGAGTAGATGATAACACTTGATGAAAGATTTTTAAGGATGGGGAAGGAGATGTGAAATAATTCGAAGCTCTGTTTTAAGATATTATTCTACATTTCTACACTCCTTTGGATTGGGTTTTTATGTGAAGCCAGAAGTATTTCCAGACATAACACAGTTCCAGGAGGATGCTATATTACAAGTCAAAATATTCATTATGAACCATGTCATTTATAATTTTCAAAATTACAATGATTATGCATAAGGCACTTGGAGAGAGACGAGAAATCATTTTCTATAATTCCCATGAGAGAAAAAATATCACTTTTCTTAGGAGCTTTGCATAAGATCTCTTGAGCATTAGAGTTGGTATTATGAAGGATTTCCTACAACTCTTAGGGAAGTTTTAAGCTTTAGAAGCTTAAATCTGCACTAAGACTTTGGGGGAACCCTGTAGGTTAAAAACAACTTTGGTAATGGAAATAGAAGTCCTGCATTTTAGTCCCATTTATTAGACTATAACCTTGGGCAAGTCACTCTTTTCAAACCTGAATTTTCTTTTCTGAAAAATGGAAATTCTTCCACTAAAGTCCTCCTCCAATGTTTCATTGTCACATGAGCTACCTGAGTTGCTGGAGACTATGTTAATAAGTGCTAATAAGCTGGGAAAGTATCTTGAGTCATTTGCTCATTGAAAGACTATCACCTAAGGACCAACCTGGCTAAGTTAAGAGAGACTCATTATTAGAAGATAGGGCCACAAGGTAGGGAAATTTGAGGAAGTGGTGGTGGAGGTAAGGGAGGGCATAAGATATGTTAAATAATATCTGTGGGTAGATTTAAATAAAAGTCAGTGGTGTTGTTGATGTTCGTCCTTCATTTTTGAAGAGGACCAGTGATGTCTTGACTTGTGCATGAATTGGAATTAAATGAGGCAGAGTTGCACAAAACAAAATCATCCACTCCACTTCCTCTTCCAGAGTCATCCAAGTCCAATAACAAGTCAAAAACTATGATGAATAGTGATGACCTGGCCTCTCCACTATTTGACCAGTGTCTAAGTGATTATTCACAGATTTTTTGACGTGTTGAAGTAAAATGGGAACCATATTATTTGCATTACCATCTTTGCAGGGATATTGGGAAAAAATCACCATAAAGTGGTTTATAAATAAGTTGCCATCATCATTAATAAGTGTGGACTTCTACAATTAAGAGTAAAAGCTTGAGACAAATATGAAAGAATTTCATAGACTCTGGGGCATATCAGGATGAGATGGTTTTATATCCTGACATAATCCACTCTCACATCTACACCATCACAATGAATAAAAAATCTTCAAAGGTTAAGTTACCAGCAAGATGCTAATTGGCTTGATGTTGAATGTCTGTTTGGAGCACCTTTCCCTCCAGAGTAATGTAAAGATGATATTGTTTGGCATCTGTCCTTGTTTATTTCATTTTCCCAAGCCCCAAATGGAGGCATAGCATGGAAGATCACTCTGGTCTCATTAGATGTCTCCTTATAATTGCTGGTTTGAGCACAAACTAAAGACAGTAACCCTCATAGAAATAAAACCCAAAGAGAAAGAGAACAAGAAAAAAATGAGTAGGAGTAGGATAATTACATGCTTGTGACTCTGACAGTAAGATAAAGAAAACAGAGGAGCAGATGGTGTCTAAGCCTAAAGAAAATTTTAAATGAAACTGAACTCAGACAATTTGTAATCAAAGGAAACCATGCTTATGTTTTTGGACTAACCACTAGTTAGGCATTCTGTTTTCAAGAGAATGCAAATAGCAATTTTACCTTAAAATTGGATCTTGACATTATGGCCCCTCCTCTTCTATCCACCTTAGCAGATGTCCAGTCAGGGTTCCAAAGAAACTTATCTTTGTTCAGGTTTCCTGAGCACCAACAACACGGCTTCTAAACCTTGCCCTCCTCTGAATTCTTTCTCCTTTTGCTAATAATAATATTTCATAGTTACACAATGCTTTACTAACTACTTTCCTTAAAGGACGTCAAGTAGGCAGGGCTGATATTATCCCCATTTTATAGGTAGAAAACTGATGCTAAGAGAAAGTGGGTCAAGATCACAGAGCTAGCAGATGTTGAAGGTGGGACTTCAACCTAGATTTTCAACTGCAGTTTCGTTATTTGAAACAACAACAATAGCAACATAGCAAAATTTAAATTAGTACACATACTTTAAAGGTTTATAAAATGCTTTCTTTAAAACAGTCCAGTGATGTACCTATAATATCAGCTTCCCTATTTTACAGCCAAAAAAAACTGAAGGAAAGTGAGATCCAAATGATTTGTCCACTTTTATATAGCTTCTATTTGTTGGAGCTGGGTCTCAAGTCTTCTTAACTCTACATGGCCATGCCCTGTGGTGCCTGACAACCTTGTTTTATGAAACCCCAAATTTACCCTTGTCCCATAAGAACTGGTCTCCAAGAAATCCCCCAACGAGACCTTTTCCCAGACTGAACAATAAACCCATTGAGCACCATAGATAGGACTAAGTATCCTTTTTGTCTTCTTAGTTTCTCTTATTATATCTGTCTTTCCCAGGTATTCTAGCCTCTGGCTACAACGTTTTCCCCAAACCTCTATGTAATAGTCAATTGGTCCTCCGTTATACTCCCTAAGGAATAAATAGAATTCCAAATTCTTAAGATCAGGGGAAATTCCTGTTATTGGTGTCTTTCCCAGAGACAGCGCTCCCAGAACTCCCAGTGCAGGTGACTCTTTGTGGTTTGTAGTGGTGGCCATATGAACATTGTCTCCCTTGTCCTGATTAAAGGCGTATTCTATTACAACTATTTTGGTTGTAGTTCTGTGTTTTTTTTTCAGGTTGGCATGCCTTTCTCAATTGCCAGGAATAATACTGAGCTATCCAAACAAAAGTCTTCATTCAGTGCAATGGATCTAAGATCTGAGTCTCCAAGGCAACTCTGAAAATAGTCCCCTTTCTGGTCTATCAGACAGACCCAGTAAACCTTTGCCACTGATCCTACAAGTTCAGGGTGAGGTCCTGGTGTGGATCTCCAACAAGCTTGGGGTTGTTTTGGCAGCAACTTTGCCTAATGCCTTCCTCCATGTTAGTTATAATTCTGGGGGTAGTATAGATGGAGCTTAAGGAGCCAAAACATGAAAAAAGATAAAAAATAAATTAGAATCTTTCCCTCTAGGAATGGTCCTCACAAATGCTCAAGTATTATTAAGAATTGCTCATAGAATCTCATAGAATTATAGACTGTTAGTGCTGAAAGGGACCTACCTTTGAAGTTACCGGTCTTAGCCCACTTATTGTACAAATGGTAAAATCTTAACCTCGAGAAGTAGGGCAACTTGCTGAGGTCTACCCAGCTGGTCAGGGGCAGAATGGAACTTGAACTGGGTCAGCTGACAGTTTGCTTCTTAGAGACTCACCAGGAGCAAGATTTTCTCTAAAGCTTAGTATGCCCTGCTAGCCCCATGCACATATTAGTATTTCACATAAAAGCCATCTAGTCTAGTTACCACAAACGTTATTATAAGGAAAATCTCTTTAGAACTAAAAGAAATATGGAAGGGGCTACATAGTTCAAAGAGGTTTCAAAATAACCACATTCATTGCACTAAAATAAAACCTAGGGCAATCCCTTAGAGGCTTTTGTAATAATATCTGACCTATATTCAATGTTTAACAGTCAGCTTGCTACTGAAGCACATTTTATGTGTATTGAATGGCTCCAGGTAGTGTGAAGGATGTAAAGAAATATAATGCGAATGCTATTCTCATGGAGATTGAACTCATTGGATGGAAACACAGAAACAAAGAATATTAGGACTAAAAGGGAACTTAGCTCAAACTCTTTACTTTTTAGAGTGAAAAACTGAGAATAGTTAAGTTTTAAGAGAAACTGACTCACCTAGGGTTGCAACACTAGGTAGTGGAAGAACTCCAATTTATAACAAGGTCTTCTGACCTTTAATCCAATTCTCTTTCTTATTCATACAGCAAGGCTCTCTTTTTTTACTAGTATTAACCATATTGTGCAATTGTTTAACAACTAACATTAAATTATGTTTAATGATTAACAACATAATGCAATGCCTTTTAAATGATATTGTAGTTCTGGTTATCAGTCAGTCCATGATAATTGGATGGCTTTTCCAAAGATGTTCAAATACAGCATTCATAAAGCTACATGGACCTATCTTGACCACCATCACCAACTTGACTGTGGTGACTGGTAGAATAGTGCAGCTCTGCACACTGATATAATGTAGTATTATAGGGAAAGTATAGCTCAAGAGCTTCTGGGAAAAGGGGGAAAAGTATTTGTACTGAGATTTGAGGGATAGAGAGGGTTTGGAGATCTAGATTGGATAAGAAGAAAGAAAGTTATTTCAGGGAGAGGGGATATCATAAGGCTAAAGTATGGAGGTAGGAAAGCATAAAAAGAATTTGGAAAATAAAAAAATGCAATTGGGTCAGAATAAATTGGTTTGCATCAGAAGAGTAGAAGAAAAATAGTTTGGAGCCATTAGGTGGAAAGCCTTGTCAGGTCCTGGTTCTGATAAGGTCTTTGGAGAATCTGAGGGGAGTAGATCAAATCAACCAGCACGAGAGCCATCATTAACATTGTTACTTGACTGCTCAGCTCTGGATCTGCTTTGTCCATGACTTAGACCCTGCTCTTTGGGTCTTATTCTTGTCTTCCCTGATCAAGATTTATTTGCCCAGTAATTCAGGTTCCCCTACCTGGCTCCTTAATTCATCTTTATCTGAGACTACTAGATTTCTTGTTCCTCTGTTTGTGGTTGCTTGTTTGTTTGTGGACTGTGACATTCTTATAACCTCTAGGGGCTTTCTAGTTTCTCAGATAGGTGCTACTGACCCAGCAGAATGTCACGATGCTATGTTTATTAACCACCTCAGTCTTTGGGTTTCTTTTAAAATAATATTAGGTAACATGCTCATAGAATAATAGATTTAGAGTTAAAGCAGACCCCAAGAAGTCATCTATACCACTTCTTTTATTTTACAAATGAGGAAACAGAGAGAAATGACGAAACTTGCTCAAAGTCATACAGGTAGTGAGCCTCAAAAGCTGGATTTGAGCTTAGATTTTCTTACTTCAGAGCCAGTGTGTTTTTTTCTCTGTGTTCCTTAAACTCTTAGACACATTCATTTCCTTTTACACTCAGCTCAGTTACCAACATTTACATGAAGTGTTTCCTGACCACTAACAGCCCTAGTGTCCTCCATGCCCCAAACAATCTTGCCTTTAAAGATTTAGCACATATTTGTGTGTACACGTACACATATATGCACAGAAGTTTCTGCATATATGTTTGTACATATACGCACATATATGCATGTATACATGTACATGCATATATATATTCGTAGTTTCCCCCTTATGAAATATATTTTACTAGAAAACTGTTTCCTTTTTGACTCTGTATCTACATCACTTAGTAGCACAATTCCTGGTATGTATTAAGCACTTAGATACTAACTAATTGATTGACCTCTCTAGACTTATAATGCCAGGTCAAGGAGTTGAGATTTGATCCTGCAGACAATGGATAATGAGGAGCAATTAAACATTTTCAATCAGATGAATGGCATAATTAAAATAGTGTTTGATGGCAATGAGTATTCAGGGCTGGCCAGCTTCAAGATAATATTATCCCCAAATGAATATGAAGACAAACTGTTCTCCCCAGCCATGCCATTCCATGTTCAGAGAGTCATAAGATTTGGAAGGTATCTCAGAAATCATCTAGACTTCATTGGGTTTAGGTGTATACTGAAGTCGGAGCGGTATAGTGACTTCCCATGATCACCCAGAGAGAAAGTATATGAGTCAAGTTGTATACATTGAACTATCTGATGATGATGCTTTCAGGGAGGATGTGACTAGGCACTTACTCTAAAGAACTCTTTCCTTTCTCTGTGGTGCCATTTCAATACCAAAAATGAAACTCATATACTCAGAGTGAACAATTTTGGTGTTATATTTTACTTCTATTTTAAAATGCAGGTGCACATGCTATTTATTGCCAGTTTTACCTCAGTCCAGGAGTAGCCAATTATCCTATTAAAGCAATCATGCATCTAGAGTAATGATCACGTTCGAGAGAAATCTAATTTCATTACACATAAGCATCAAGAAGGCATTTTATATTCTCTTTTTAAAGATATCTGGTTAAAAAAATAAGAGCTTTCCTTAGATAAAGCATCTGAATTCTGAAACTCTCCACTTATTTCCAACCATACTTTTGTCTACTCAGAAATGGGTTAAGAAAATAATAAAATCATGGTATTTGGTGAGTCAGGGTTCTAAACAAAAAAGGAGGACAAGAAAATGTATAACAAAAGCCCACAAATCATTGAAAGTAGGATGTTTGGGCTCTTGCTTCATGGCAACTGAAGAATGCAAATGATTGTGAGATTATTTAAAAGGAAAGATTCACAACATCCTGGAGTGGGGCAGCCATCTAAGATTAAATACTCTTTATTACAATCACAGGCACATCGTCCTTTAATCTCCACTTGATGGTCTTCAGTAAAAAAAAATGTGCTACCTCTTCAGGTAGCCCCTTTGGAATGGCTTTATTCATTAAGAATCTCTTCTTCACACTCATTCTAAACCAGTCTCTATCCTTTCCACCAACTGCTCCTAGGTCTATTAGGAAGCAAGAAAAGTGGAGTCTCATTCTCCCACTCAAAAATTTGAATACTTTTTCTACTCAAGTCTTCTCTTCCTTCAACCAATCTTCTGAAGGCATGGCCATCATGGTTCTTGGCAACAAATCAAGCTTAAAAGAGCACATATTTCAAATAGGCTGCAAAGTAGCCAGTTACTGTACTTGACAATTTTCATTGTACTATATGGTCTTCTGAAATTATTAGCTTCAAAGCATTTAAATTTCCTAAGCATTTGAGGATTTCAGTTTGAATCAGGGATCTAGACTCAGTCATATTTGTATATACATGCATTATATACACACATATATATAGCTGAATCTTGATTGGTATATGTCATATATAATGCCATATAATGTTACATACATAATGTGTATATGCATACACATATAAATATATATGTGTATGTGTTCTCAGATGTTTATGGAAGTGCATTGATGCTAATATTTGCAATAGACCATAGTACCAGTAATTGACTGCTTCAAAGTCTGATCTGAAATGTGTGATCTTTTCAAACATGATTAAATCTCCCAAATTATGATAGCTACCATATGGTTATATACATAGAGAATACAATAACAGTTTGATCAGAACATGAGGTTGCACTTAATATAAAATTTTTTTCTCAATAAAATTTCTAACTGGAACCTTCTCTATCTTTAATTGGGATCTTATTTCCTTTTTTAAAAATCTGGGCATATGTGTATAAAAGTTATCAGAAATAGCTCACCAGGAGCTCTTGTTGACCCTCAGCCAAACTCAGCTTAACCAGTTGCCAACTCTTATTTCCAATGCAGAGTAAAGGCCAGGCTCTTGTTTTCCCCTCTCCAATATTGGCCCTTTAAGTATAGAAAGCTTAGAAGAGAGGGTCAGGCAACTGGATCAATAATTAAATCTTCCTGCTCTTGCTTTCTATTTCCATTGTGAACTCCAATGAACTGTATGTGCTCTCAGGAGCATGTAGTTTCTTTATCAGAGCCAACTAGTACTGATTGGTTTTCTGTATTTGGAAATGGCTCCTTGATTGGGGTATAAAACAGAACTAAGTTGAGATGTATTCTGCATATATTTATGAACATATATTAAGCACATCTATTGCCCTTACTGCCTTCCCCCTTTAATTAGAATGCAAGATCCTTGTGAAAAGATTGTTTCATTTAGACATTTCTCTTTCAGTAGATGCCTTCTAACAATAGGGTCCCTAAGGATTCTAACCTAAGCCTTCTTCTTCCTCCATACTCCTTCATTAGTGATTTCATCAAGTTTCATGGATTTAATTACCTTTTCTATGCTAAAAATTCTCGTCTGTCTATCCTGCCCTAGACTCTCTGCTGACCTCCAGTCTTTCATCTCCATCAAGCCTTTCAGACATCTAGAACTGGATGTCTAGTAGATAATTAAACTCAACATATCCAAAATTTAGTCTGTTATCTTCTGTGCTGAATTCTCACTCTCTCCTAACTTCCTTATTTTTGGAAGGGCAACATCATTCTCCCAGTCCATCAGGTTCACAACCTAGGAGTCATTCTGGATTCTTCACTGTCTCTTACCTTCCCACATCTACATTTTGCTTGATTTTACAGCTTCACAACATTTTCCAATATGCCTTCTTCTTTCCTCTGATACTGCCTCTACTTTTGCATGGATCGTCATCACACCTGAGTTATTGCAATAGCTGCCAGTGAATCTGTCTGCCTCAAGACTCCAAACCACTCCAAATCATTCTTCACTCTTCCACTAAAGTGATTTTCCAAAAGCACAGGTTTAATCATGTCATGCCCACAGTCCTGAAGAATAAACTCCAATGGCTCCCTATTGCTTCTAGGATCAAATACAAAATGCTCTATTTGGCATTCAAATCCTTCATAGCTTAGGTTCCTATTAACTTTTCAATCTTCTTATTCCTTTCTTCCTGCCATATACTCTTAGATCCAGTGACATTGGCTTTCTGGTTAATCCACAAACAAGGAACTCCATTTCTCAGCATTGGGCATTTTCTCTGACTGACCCACATAACTGGAATGGTCTCACTCCTCTCCTTTGATTACTGACTTCCCTGACTTCCTTCAAGCCCCCCCCCCTCAAATCCTACCTTTTACATGAAGCCTTCCCCAGCCTCTCCTAAATATAGTTTCTTCCCTTTGTTCCTACTTATCCTATATAAAGTTGTTTTGTATGTGCTTGCTTGCATGTTGTGTCCCTCATTGGATTCTGAGCTCCTTGAGGACAGGGACTGTTTCTTACCTCTTTTTGTATCTCTAGCATTTAGCATAGTGCTTGGCACATAGAATGGTGATTAATAAATGTTTATCGTTTTATCAATTGATCATTATACTTTAAATCCCAATTGTGGTTGTTGATTCCCTATTTGCCTTCTTAGCAGACAGCTAGAGCTGTGTGGTAAGGAGTGAAAAGCTGATAGCCTCACATTTCTTTAATTATTCTTTGTATCCCTCTAAATTTTAAGTCCTATTACATACTGACTGATCCTAAACACAATGATCTCACCCACAATATATTCATCACCCCAAATACTCATGCCTTCTATGTGTTGGGAAAAATAACTAATTTAAACAGCAGACAAATGTTCCACCTCCCCTGCCTCTGCCCTTGTCTTGCCCCACTCCCTGACTAATTGATCCATTTCTCATCTTGCCAACATGGCACTGTTTTTTTGTTTGTTTGTTTTTTGGGGGAGAAGGGGGCTAAAATTAATTTATAGTATAAAATTAGTTTACTCTACCCTTCTTTTAAAAAAGAACATAAACTCTCATAGCCTGAAGGAGCATTAGAAACTAGCTAGTCCATTTGTTCTTTCCTCTCCTTTATTGGATGAGGAAAGGGAGACTCAAAAAAAGGCAACTCATCTAGGGTCACATAGCCAGTTCATGGCAGATAGCCCCTCAGTCCACCGTCTTTACCATCAAACCATTTAGTTTCTCACTTGTCATTTCTTGAAATCATAATTTTTCTCAGACAGGATTCTACCAATCTGAATAGAAATCTCCATCAACAGGCAATAAGATATAGGAATATTGTTTTATTTATCCGCAGTTGTAGTCCTGAAGTGACTTTCTCCACTATGTGTTAGCAAGCAGGCACATTGGCAGTGACAAACACTTGGGGAGCTGATCAAAAGCATCCTCCTACACTTTATTCTTATGGTATGTTTTATGAGATGCAATTGGTTCAACTTACTGTTATTTTTTTTTTATTTCTGAAAAAGAATCAGCAGCTAAACCAATGTTCCCCAGAGCCACGTTTTTGAATCATATCTGCCTGTCTAGAAAGAAAAGCCAGTATGGCATATAATATATATATAATATATACATATATATTATATATATATAACACCCACACAACCATGGGATAGTCCTGCTTGTGCTGTGTCCTTCCTTCTTATGTACTGTGATTATAAAGTAAGGGGATAAATGTCCATAAGTCTTGAGGGGAAGGGGGGAAGTTGTGTTTAGTTATTGATATGTAAATTTGCCAGTGATAGACAATAATTCCTTCAAAAACCATTATGTTGTAATAAAATTATTAGGATTCTTCTTCTGCAAGCAGGTATAAGTGTGTTTTGAAATGGAGAGCTCCTAGATCTTCTCANATATATATATATATATATATATATAACACCCACACAACCATGGGATAGTCCTGCTTGTGCTGTGTCCTTCCTTCTTATGTACTGTGATTATAAAGTAAGGGGATAAATGTCCATAAGTCTTGAGGGGAAGGGGGGAAGTTGTGTTTAGTTATTGATATGTAAATTTGCCAGTGATAGACAATAATTCCTTCAAAAACCATTATGTTGTAATAAAATTATTAGGATTCTTCTTCTGCAAGCAGGTATAAGTGTGTTTTGAAATGGAGAGCTCCTAGATCTTCTCATGCACTGGTAAAATGTGGCTTCAGTATAGCCAGCCCAATTCTTTTCCCTCATTATTTTGGATTTATTAAGTGTTTCAAGATTAACTATTTCTTTTGAGGGCACCCAGAAATAGAACTTCTCAAAATGGTATCTTCTGTTTTGTCAGGGGGAGGAGGGAAGTTTTGGAAATAACACCAGGTTATAATACTGGACTTGTATAAGAAACCTGCACTTAAGTTCTAGCTCCATCTGCTCTCTGTAGATAGCCTTAAGGAAGTTATCTTCTTTCTCAGATTCTCAAATGTTTATATCTATAAAATGGGGAGGATTATAAACCCTGTACTACATACATGGTAGGTACAAAGCTCTTTGTCAAATGAAAAGCATTAAAATACATATAATGCAATTTGCATTATGTATAATTATGTAATGATATAATAATATATATAATAATGTATTATATTAAAGTGGCATATTAATGAAAGCTATATTATTATAGAAAAATGAGCTTTTCTTATTATCAAGAACTCTTGAAGTAAACACTCTAATTAAAGGTTTGGTATGGACTCCAGTAAAAATTCCAAGAATATAGAAACAAAACTAAGAAACTTATAACTTAGACTTTAATAATTGAGTGGATTTGAAATCATAGATTTCATAGATTTAGTAAAGAGAAATCTCCACTAGATCTTCATTCAGGTCCTTCCCTTTAACCACAGGTGTTGCTTGGGGTGCTGTTCTGAGCACTCTTCTCTCTACACTATTTTACTTTGGTGATTGTCATCAACTCCAATGGATTTAATTACTATGCTGATATTTTCAGATTTATCTATCCTGCCCTAATCTCTATGCTGACCTTGCTAACCTCTAATTTCATATCTCTATCTGCCTTTCAGACTTTGTGAACTGGATGTTCAGTTAGATATTTTAAACTCAACATGTCTAAAACTGAACTTATTATTTCTCCCTCTAAACCAGTGATTCCAAAAGTGGGTGCTACCACCCCCTGGTGGGTGCTGCAGCGATCTAGGAAAGCAGTGATGGCCACACTTTTTTTGTATTACATTCTATTCTGAGTTCAATAAATAGTTTCATAATTTCCAGAGAGCGCTAAGTAATATTTTTTTCTGGAAAGGGGGCGGTAGGCCAAAAAAGTTTGGGAACCACTGCAAGCCTAAACCATTCTTCCTCCCATTCCTAACTCCCCTATTATGTTCAAGGGCAATGTTATCTTTATAATCCTTCAGGCTCAAAACCTATGTTTTAGCCACAACTCCTCAGTATTTCTCCCACTACTCCCATATCCAATATATTACCAAGGCCTGTTGATTTCACCATTGACACATCTCTCAAATGTGTCCCCTTCTCTTTCCTAACACTTGCCACCTCGTGTAGACCCTTATCTGCTCATGAATAGATTATTGTATTATGCAATTATTATTGTGGATCTACTTACCTCAAATCTCTCCTCTTTGCAATTCATTCACCATTCAGCAACTAAAATTATTTTTTTAAAGTGCAGATATAATCTTGTCATTACCTTATTCGAGAAATTCCAGTGGTTCCCTATTACCTTTAGGATCAAATATAAAATCTTCTGTTTGGTATCCAAAGACTTTGAACCAACTCCATATTTCTTGCCATTTTCCCAATCTTCTTATACCTTAACCATGCCACCCCCTATTATTTTTCTTGGATCTAGCGGTACTGGCCTACTTGCTATCCCCTGGACAATATACTCTGACCCTAGAATCCAGGAATTTCTTTGGCTGTTCTCCATGCTTGAAATGCTCTCTGAAATGATACTCCTTTCCTTTCCTTCCTTTCTTCCTCCCTTTCTTCCTTTCTTTCTTCCTTTCTTCCTTCCTTCCTTCCTTCCTTCCTTTCTTTCTTCCTTCCTTCCTTCCTTCCTTCCTTCTTTCTGTACTTCTCTCTCTCTCTCTCTCTCTCTCTCTCTCTCTCTCTCTCTCTCTTTCTCTCTTTTCCTCCCTTCCTTCCTTTTTAAAAATTATTTGAATATTTTTTATTCCAATTTTTATAAACCCAAATAAATCACACATATTCATATATGTGAAGGAAATGAAAACTGTAATAAATGAAATCACAAATCTCCTATATATTTAACTTACTTTTCTACATATCTACATAATAAATCCCATCAATAGTGTCGCAGCCCCTCCCCACACTCCTCACATCACAGAAGGTATTATCCAGGAGACCAACACATTCATACAAATTAAGTCTTTCATGTTTTTACCTTTCAGTTCACAATCTGGAAGTAACATTCACAATTTATTCTTCAAGTATTAATTCTGTAGCTGTGTATGTTATCTTGGTTCTACTCATTTTACTTCTTATCCTGTGTCATTCTTTCCAAGTTTTCTTTTAATTAACTTGCTCATCATTTTTTATGGTGTCTTAATATTCCATTTTAATCATATGCTACAATTTGTCCAGTCATTCCCCAATGGGCACCTCCTCAATTTCCAATTCTTTGCTACCACAAAGAGAGCTAATATAAATATTTCAAAGCATATGGGTTCTTTACCTTTTCTCTAGTCTCCTTGGATAAAAGACCCAGGAGTAGTATTGCTGGGTCTAAGAGTATACACAGTCTTATAACTCTCTGGGAGTATTTTCAAATCACTTTCCAAGAAAAGATCAGTTCACACACAGCTCCACCAACAGTATATTAGTGTTTATGTTTTTCCACATCCTCTCCAATATTTGTTATTTTGCTCTTTTGTCATTTTAGCCTCTCTGATACATGTTAGATGATATCTCAAAATGTTTTGGTTTGGAGTTCTCTAATCAGGAATGATTTAGAACATTTTTTCATACTCTTTCTTTCTTTCTTTCTTTCTTTCTTTCTTTCTTTCTTTCTTTCTTTCTTTCTTTCTTTCTTTCTTTCTTTCTTTTTCCTTTCTCTGATTACATACACAAATAGATAAATAGCCTTCTAGGGGAATTTAGTAGAATTTAGGGTCCCCCCTGCCCCGGATTCTTCTTCCAATTCTACTATTGATTGGCTATGAGACTTTGAGGTTAAGTGAATTTTAATTCTTTGTGCTTCACTTTCTTCCTCTGAAAAATAAGTATAACAATATCTAGCCTTCTTATATCACACGTATTTTTATTATGAGGATAAAATGAGATGATGGATAGAAAATGCTTTTGCAAAATGAAAGTGCTTGTCAAAGGTTACTGCAACCTGGGACACACCATCTCCATCTCTTATTCAGTCTGTAACGTTCTTTTAACATTCTCTCTACCAATTAGGAGAATCTCGTTCAAAATGCTCCAGGGTTGGCTGGAAAACCAAATGACATTATTAATTATCTTTTTTAAAAGCTGAATAGCACAATAGAAAAAAACTATGGTCTGTAAAACAGACTTGGATTCTAAACTCAGCTCTGTCACTTATCAACTTTACAACTTTAGGCAGGTCACAAACATTATAAGCCTCAGCTTTCTCACCAACAAAATAGGGATAATAATTAGTATACTGATCTAACATGCTAAGATGAATACAAGTTTCTTATAAAATTATATATTTGAAAGTACATACATGTAAATCATAGAAATGTGAGATTATTGTGGCCATATTTCTTTTCTCCTTTTTCTAAAAATCATATAGAGGAAGGAGTCTAGCTCAATTAAGCAAAACTTCAAAATAGAAAAAAAGGACCTCCAAAATGTGAACGGCAGACAATAAAATGATAATAAAATTTATTTGAAAAAATGAAATACCTAGACTATGCAGGGAAATAATAACAAAGTAAAAAAAACACTATATTATGAAGTGGCAATCTTTAAAATCATCTGGTATTAGTTAAAATATGAGGTAGATCAATGGAATATACTAGGGAAATGAAATTTGAATTTGCTGGAAGAAGAAATACATGGGAGTTCCCACCTAAGCAAAGGAAGTGAATGGTTTCTAATTAAAAGGACTGTTGCCAGCAAATTGCCCTGACTGAGCTCTTTCCTTCTGGATCCAGTCCTCTTGGGATCTCAAGGATATAGGCAGGGTTTCTCATTTTCCTGCCAGTTGAAGTTGAAATCTTGCCTTCTGCCAGCTTCTTTTACCTCCTCTCTACTTGTCTGTCTCCCAGAATAATATCTCTCCCCAAACCTGCTCCTTGATAAAACAATCTTGATTCTCACATACTTATCATTGAATGGACAAAGAACTCTGTCAGCAAAAAAGGACTGTTAGCACTTTGGTTTCAAATCTTCAAAGAGAAAAATCACTTTTTGATGCAGATAGAAAGCTCTCTATCTAGCAACAGGATTTCTTTTCATTGCCTTCTTGCTCCAAGAAGAGTTGAACTTCAGGGACCCAAGCTAATCATATTATACAAGATCGCAATATCCTTTCCTCCATACACCTAGAGGCACATATAAGTATATATTTATTCCCTGCACCATATTTCTTTTTCTTATGCAGATCTATACTTAATCTAAAAATTTTTTGCCAGGGACATGATGAAGTTAAATAACTTATTTACCTTCCATGGATTTGGTCCATCTCTGAATCTCTGAGAAACTCTGACCTGCTATTGTGAGGGCATGTTAAATGAATGAGCTAGCTCAGAGAGTGAGTGGTAGCTACTCTCTATGGGAGATGCAACACTAATGCCTTCAAGAGCAGTAGGGAAATTAGAAAAAGGGGAAGACTTTTTGGGGAAAGAGAAAATCAATTCTGTTGCAAATTGCTGATTTTGAGATGTCCTTTTTATTTATTGGACTACCGATTTGCTTTCTTTATTTCAAGTGATTATTAATAAACTCTATGGAAATTAAGAACCTAGAGTTTTTAATTTAATTTTAACAATTAACTACATTTGCATCTTGGAAAATTCTTGCCATCCAGTCTCTTCACCTGAAATGCCCATGGACTTGGGAAGAGGAAAACGACTTTCTGCTGTTGGTTTGCTCAGAATTGAGTCACCATCAATAATTCTAATAACATTTATGATGCTTTAAGGTTTGTAGCACCATTTATCTAATTTCTTATTTGATCTTTACACAGAACCCTGTAAGAGGTGCTGTCATAATCTCCATTTTACAGAGACTCAAATACTTGTGGATTATGATGTAGAGAAAATGGGGGGACAGGAAATGGTACTTCAGAGTTGATAGTCCCTTATGTAGGCTAGAATAATAATAGTCTCTTTGAATGCTGAAACTGGAAGGTTGCTTTGAGATCACCCAGTCCAACTATCTACGTAGCATATTAGAGAAAGTGCTAGAACTGGATTCAGAAAGACCTTGGTTCAAATTTAACCTTAGACAATTATTAGCTGTGTGACCCTGGGCAAGTCACAAAACCTCTACCTGCTTCAGTTTCCTCATCTATTAGCTGTTATTTAGTCATTTTTCAGTTATGTCTGGCTCTTTGTGACCCTGTTTGGGGTTTTCTTGGCAAAGATACTAGAGTTGTTTGTTGTTTCCTTCTCAAGTTCCTTTTTCAGGTGAGGAAACTGAAGCAAATATGTTAAAGTGACTTGCCTAGGGTCACACAGTTCTAAGTGTCTAAGGTTAGACTTGAACTCAGGAAAATGAGTCTTCCTTAGTCCAGGTCCAGCAATCTTTCCACTATGCCACTTAGCTGCCTTTATTCTCATTTTTAAAATGGGAATAATAATAATAATAATAACAATAGCAACTACTCCGCACGGTTGTTGTATAACATAACATAACATAACATAACATAACATAACATAACATAACATAACATAACAATATAATATAATATGATTGATATAACAACATAACATAACATAATATATACCATGCCACAACATATTATGACATAATATGATATAATATGATATGATTGATATAACAACATAATGTAATATGATAGATGATATAATATAGCATAATATAATTTAACATAATGACATATCATAACATAACAACATAATATAATACAATTATAATATAAGATACTATTTGTTAAGTGCTTTTTAGTCCTTAAAGCAGTTTATAAATGATGACAAAGATGGCAATGATTATAAGATGCTTTGTTTGGCAAAGAAAATGAGCCTAGAGAGAAAATGACTCACCCAAGGTCATATACGTTAGTGGCAGAACTGGATTTTTTATCCAGGTCTACCAACTTCAAATCCAATATTGCTTCTACTATATCACCCATTTTCCTTGCCTCTAGAAAGGAATATACTTCTATCTCCCCACACTGATTTCTGGCTTCTCCCTCCATTCTTAAGCACATGGCTACTTATTTCATCATTAGAAGGATATTTCTCAAGTAGTTGATAAACTCACAAACTAGAGGTTAGTAGTATTCAGAGATGAATTAAGAATAGCCTTTTTGGAACAAAATAGACTCCAGAATGTTTCACCTAGTGGCACAGCTAAACATCACTCTATTCTCTTTAGAGGCAGAGGGAGCAGTTTCCACCCAGTGAATACACATGTGCAGACTGACTCAATTAAGTTCAGCAGCAACAAGATCAAATGAGAGCAAAAACAGCAGTTCTTAGGGAGATGAATGACTAATGGCTGGATTCAGGTCATCATTATCTCCAGCCAAAATTATTCCAGGGCTCCAGCTTTCTGCCTCCAGCCTCACCCTTCGAACTCTCCTATTAAGCTGCTGTCAGATCATGTTCTGGCCATGCAGTTTTGATTAAGTCACTCTCCAGCCCCAAACCACCCAATTGCTTCCACATTCCAAGCTTCTTGGTCTAGCATTCGAGGCCCTCTATCATCTACCTTTCCAGACTTTTCTTATACCATTTCCCCTTACTCTGCCATGTAAATATAATTAAATAATTTACACAATCATGGAAATTCCAGGTATTTCCACTGAATCAAAGAGGGAGCAGAAAATATTGAGGACCCATTAGTATTACACAAGTGCCAGCCAAGTTGGATTATTTATCATCCTTTGTTGCTCCTTACCCCAGAAATTATTTATTTTGTATATATTCTGTATTTGAGAAACAGCTCTGGCATATTAGGTCCAGAGCTGGCCATGGAAGTAGAAGGAGGTTTGGTGGAAGTGGGGAAGAAAAGAAACTTATCTAGTGCCTACTATGTGCCAGGAACTACGCTAAATGCTTTATAAATATCAACTCATTTGATCCTCACAACACTGGGAGATTAGTACTATGATTATCTTCATTTTACAGAGATGAAATTGAGGCAAACCGAGGGTAAGTGATTTTCCCATGATCACATAGCTAGTAAGTTATCTGAGAATGGATTTGAACTTGTGTCTTACTGACATCTAGGTAGACACCTAGATGGGACACTGTTGTGCTATAAGAAATGATAAACAGGATGATTTCAGAAAAAGCTAGAAATAACTGCAGGAATTGATGCAAAGTAAAATAGGCAGAACTGGGAGAACATTGTATACAGTAACAGCAATATTGTACGATGATCAACTGTGAAAACTTGGCTATTCTCAGCAATGCAATGATCTGGGACAATCCTAAAAGACATGATGAGGAACGTTATCTCCCTCCAGAGAGAGAACTGTAGGAGTCAGATGGATATCTTTCTCATCAATGTATTTATGGTTTTATTTGGGGGTTTAGGCTATATATGAGCAACCTTTTACAACAATGACCAATATGAAAGTATGTTTTACATGATAATATAAAAATTAAAAAAAACCCCAAAGAACCCTGTAGTGACACCTAGCTGCCTCCTGAAACCAGGAAGACCTGCGTTTAAGTTCTTCCTCAGACATATTCTGCCTCAGTATTCCTGGGCAAATCACTTAAATTTCCCATGTCTTTGGCAATTATTTAGAATTAAAGACTGCAAAGAAGGTGTCACATCTAGGAGTTTCCTCTATCAATGAAATTACTGGTCTAGTTCCAATCCCTTGTCTGCAAGGAATATAAGCTACCACACCTAGTGAGGCAGCCAACTAAAGTCAGCAGAAAGTAATGATTCAGGCTCAAATTAAGTCTATTTTTTCCCTTGTCTTTCTTTGGTATCAGCTCTAGTTCTTGGTCCAAGATTATTAATTTGGCTTTAGAAAATTCATTTTAAAACCTTTTAAATTATCTTTCAAGGACTTTGACCAAAACCTCACTTAGGAACTGGGTGGAGGCTGGGAAAAAGGCATTTTCATGATCCTCTTAGATTTACATGTGAATGAAGCTTGGGACAAAAACAGAAAATCTGGCCAAATAGGCAGGATCACAAAGATCTTTACTCTGTTCACATTCCTTCCTTTATTATGTCCATTTACTCAAAATAAATAAATAAATGGTCTTTGTGTTTTGCACTTAGCCTAGCACAAAAGTATTACTTCTTATTAAAAAATATTTCTTGAATAGGATAAAAAATGAAAGGAAGATGATGGAGCAAGTTCACTTGCCACTAATAACATTTTTGCTTAACTTTTCCAGGACATTCTTTTCAGACCTTCTTATACTTTAAAACAGAATTCAGTGTAAGAGTCATCATGACACTGTTACAAAATTCTAAAACAAAAAAATTATTAATGACCTAAAAATAAGGAGAAAAACAAATATAATGGCAGAAATGTCCTCTTATACTTACAGTTTTTTCCTTCTTCATTTCTCCATCTAACATCAAGAGAAAATGCTTGCTAGGTGTTACAAAAGCTTCTTAATAAATTGATAGGATTTAGGGAATATTAGGAGTGATTTGATCTTTTTGAAACAATTAGGACTAAATTCAGAGGAACTTTTCTGCCACATGTATTTGATGGCTCCTCAAGTCAGCAGGCACCAACTTCTTGCTTAATCTCATTTAGATGGTGCTATTTTCTAGGGGTCATTTAGTGTCAAATACAATAACAGTATCACCCAAATTATTGGCTATGATAACTGCAAACTGCTAGCTACTGTCAGGCAAATATCCTTTCTGAGTGCTTTTAAGCAGCTATCTTTAAAATACACTATTGTATAGATGCTGCTTGATTTTTAAAAATAGGCATGGTTATTTCTTCATTTATATAGACATTCTATCATTTTGTCCAACCTTCTCATTTTAGGTATTTTATTTAAAAAATTTTATTGATACCTTTTATTTTTACATCATATTCATTAATGAAAACACCTTGTGTTACTTCCCTTCCTGAAGGAGCCTTATTTTATTAAAGAGAAGAGGAAAATAGTTTAATGTAACCAATTGACACTTTGATGACTTCTAATAATCTTGTAAAATAGACACATGATGTCTCATCTCTCCAACATAAGTAGGGAGGTCCATTTTCATCATTGTTGTTCCATATCATTCAATTTCATTTTGTTTACCTTTCAAATTATCTAGTGGTCATTTCATATATTGTTTCCTTGTTTCTGCATCTGTTGATAGTTATATGAATTGCCCCTGCATTCCTTACATTCAATATTTCTTATTTTTTGGTATAAATGGGATCTTTATTTCTGTTTTTGACCTTCTTGAAAATATATGCTTAGTGATGAGATTTCTGGTATAAGGAGCATGGATATTGTAAGTCACTTAATTTTTTTTTTCTCTCACACAATTCTTTTAATTTAATTTAATTTAATTTTAATTTTTTTAAAGCTTAACTTCTGTGTATTGGCTCCTAGGTGGAAGAGTGGTAAGTGTGGGCAATGGGGGTCAAGTGACTTGCCCAGGGTCACACAGCTGGGAAGAGTCTGAGGCTGGATTTGAACCTAGGACCTCCTGTCTCTAGGCCTGACTCTCAAACCACTGAGCTACCCAGCTGCCCCCTATCTCACACAATTCTAATTTGTTTTCCAGAATGAATGGACTAATTCATATATATAGCAACAAAGTATTTCTTTTTGTTTTCCCACAGTTTTTTCAACTTTGATTAGTTTGATGAATATGAGGTAAAACTATAGAATTACATTAATTTATATGTCCCTTATTAGTGATTTGCAACAAACTTTCATATGATTTTTATTTATTTATATTTTCCTTTTGAGAAATGATTGGTTCTGAGTCTTATATTTATGTTAACTTTATATAGCTCAGATTTGAGACTCAGTGTCATTTGAGGCACTTCCTTGATAAATGATAGTCTCCTTTCTTATCTCATATTGCTTTTATTTATACAAAAGCTTTTCTTTTTAATGTAAGCAAAATCTTCTATTTTACCTTTCATAACCTCCTCTGCTTAATACAATAATAGGTACGTAAAAAGTATAGATGTGTCATGTATCCTTTTATCTTCAGTCTCTTGGTGGGTGAAGAATTCTTCCAATACCCAGACATAAAAGGCATTTCTATCCATTTTTCTCTAGATTAAAAAAATGATGTCACTTTCTGTATTTGTTATTTATACATTTGGAATTTAACTATGGTATGTATGCTATGAGGCATGTCTATGGTTATTATTATCATTTTTTTGCCAAATCACTTCCAATTGATGTAGCATTTCTTGTCAATTAGGGGATCTTCCACAGAAGTTTATGTCCTTGAATTTATTGAACTATTTGCTTTTCATTTCAATTGTTTCCAATTTTTGCTTATATAAAAGGTTCCATTGACCTATACATCAAGCTTTTAAACTAGTACTAAGTAGTTTTTGATCCAAATAAGAAAAACCACTCAGGGGCATTTAAATATAAGATATAAGGGGTAAAAAAGAAGAAAAATTAAGAACTGTAAAAATTACTATAATGAACTTTTTTCATGATCAAGGACAGTGGAACTACCACTTGGACCCAAAGATCACAGTTCTGGGTGTGCTTATAGTGAACGATATTGGTGGAATTGGTGTTGAAGAAAGCAAAGACAAGTAAAGAAGCTCGACTGGACCAACTGTATATAGATAAATTTGTGCAAAAGGGAAACAATTGTGAGAATGGCTGGGGACTGATATGAAAGTTATCTGAAGGAATTCAAGATTACAGAAATATGCACATAATATAGTTTTCTCCAACCTTTTATTTTACCCATATGTGAAATTTTTTGTTTCAAGTGTTTCTTATAGAAAGAAAGATATGTTGAATTCTCCTTTGTAATTTGGCCTTCTCTCTTTTTATGTTTTATGGGTTAGTTCATTCTATTTGCATTCACAGTTATGATTGTTAATTTTCTATTTCCCTTCAGTTTCTCCCTTTCTATTTTACTTCTCTTTGTTCCATCTTCCTCCTCATTCTGTCTGCCCCTGATACTGGTGTTGTGAAAAGATATGTTTCCAATACTATTATCAATATTTGATTTAATAAACTTTTGATTCATCACATATTTTTCTTCTCCTCATTCAGTCCTAGATCACAGTTCTAGTTCTTCTTTATTTCTTTGTATGTCTCCCTCACAATACACCTTCTGAAGATAGTCTCTCTTTTTTTTTATGACTAATGTCTCCCTGAATATACTATCCCTCTTAATCTTCTCTCCTCTTTTTGCTCCTACCTAATTCTACATTGCATACTTCTAAGTCAAATGTGTGTGTGTGTGTGTGTTTATGTATTTATTCAACCCTCCTTTGTCCAGTTTGGATAAAAGTGATGTTCATGAGTAAAACCTTGGCCCCACTTCTTCATTTATAATTATTTTGTCTACCCATACACTTCAGTTGAGATCAATTTTTACCCTGTTTCTTCCTCTTTCTTCCCAAATATATTGTTTTTTATTTCATTTTCTTTTTTCTCATAATGTCATAAAAATATAACAAGTCTGCCCCCAGGCTGCCTTTCTTATGCTTCCTTTATGATTCTTGATGACATTAGGATTTTGAGGTAAAAATTTCTTGCTCTCCTCACAATGAATACAAATATTTCATCACTGCAGTCCCTTCCAATTGGTCAAATGTATTTGTTTTTCAACATTTCTTTTGACCTTGTGGGTTTTCAATTGAAAATGCTCCGATCTGTTCTCTACATCAAGAGTAGTTGGGATGCAGAGCCAAGATGGTCAATATGATGGAGTAGAGGAACAGAAAGTCCAAATCTTTCTGAAAACCTCCTTCAACCAACTTTAAAATAAAACTTCAAAACGAATACTAGAGTGGTAGAACCAACAAAGTGATGGGGTTAGGCCATTTTCTTGAAGAAGACAACTTAGAAGGTAGAGATAAAAGTTCTATTTCATTGAGATGAGAGGGAAGCACAGTCTATAACAAGGCTGCATCAAGGAACTCTCACAGGGTAACAATAAAGGCTCCTACCCCAACTGCTTGAGGTTCTGAATCTAGGCCTAGACCAGAAGAGAGAGCCCAAGAACCTGCCTAATCCACCAGCAGAGCATCTCAATGTCTACTCCCTCAAATTCTAAGTCCCAGCATAAACCCCCAGTGAGTCCTGAACCCCAGAGCAAGTCTGCAGTGAAGCCCTGCACCTCAGTACAAGGTAATTCACAGTGCTCCCGGCAGGTACAAGCCTATGGTGGGATCCCTGAGCATAAGTACAAGCCCCCATTGATTCTCAGACTCCTGAGAGTATGTCAGGCCCTGTAAGCCAATTAAGATTTGAGGAAAACTGAATCAGCAGTGGGAGGCAGATTCCAGAGCTTTTAACCCACAGGCTATTATACTAGCTTATAAGAACTGAAATTTGCAGACACCCACATTAGAGGGTAGTTGTAAGAAAATACTGAAGTTTAAGAGAGTTCTCCCTGAGAACTCCTCCATGAGAACAGAACTCACTTTTAAGATAAAAATACAAGTCAAGAAAAAGGTTGGGAAAATGAACAAACGTAAAAAAAATTATCTAACTGTAGAAAATTATTAGAGAAACAAGGAAGAGCAAGGTGCAAACTCAAGAGGGGACAATGAGATCAAAGCAAATATAAGAAAACCTTTAAAGAAAACTTTAAATTTATCTCAGGTTCTGGAAGAACTCAAAAAGGATTTTAAAAATTAAATAAAAGAAGCAGAGGAAAAATGGGGGAAAGAAATAAAAATATGCAAGAAGAAAAAAGACACAAATGACCTCATGTTTTAAAAAAAGCATAAAAATCCACCAAAAAGAATTCTTAAAAATCAGAATTGGCCAAATGGAAAAAGTGGTATAAAAATCCAATGAATAAAAAAATTTCTCAAAAAGTTAAATTGGCCAAATGGAAAAAGAGTTTTAAAAGCTCATTATAGAAAATAATTTCTAAAAAAATTAGAAATGGGCAAGTGGAACCTAATGACATTGTAAGACTCCAAGAAATAATAGAACAAAACCAAAAGAATGGAAATATGGAAGAAAATCAGAAATATCTCATTGGAAAAACAACTAACATGGGAAATACACCCAGGGAAAAAATTTAAGAATTATTGGACTAGCTAAAATATATGATTTTAAAAAAGGCCTAGATATCATATTAGCAGACATAAAAAGAAATATAAGACTTAGAAAATCATAATAAGTTAAACAGAAAGGGGAAAACTTATGGGATTCAGTAAAGTCAAGTTTATATTGCTATATACTTATAACTCAATAATTTTATCATTTTTAGGGCAGTTAAAAGGAATATACATAGATGGAGGGCACAAGAATAAGTTGACTATGATGACAAAATATAAAAAAAAATTAGGGGTAAAAAAGAGGATTGGACTGACAGAAAAGGAAAGGGAGAGGTTTCATGGGCTAAATTATCTTACTGAAGAGATGTAAAAAATCTATTTCAATGGAGAGGAGGATAAGGGTAATGAAAAGCAATGCTTAAACCTTACTCTCATCAAAATTGGCTCAAAGAGGGAATAACATCCATATTCAATTGGATATAGAAGTCTAACTTACCTAAAGGGATGTAGGAAATAAAAAGAAGTGTCTAATAGAGGGTAGGGTATTTGGGAGTGGTGGTAGTTAAAAACCAAACACTTGTGAGGAGGAACAATGTGAAAGAAGAGAGAAAAAGCAGGATCAAAAGGGAGAAAATAAGATAGAAGGGAATATATAGTATATACATAGTAGTCATAACTGTGAATGTAAATGGGATGAATTCACTCATAAAATGGAAGTGGATAGCAGAGGGATTAAGCCAGAATCCTACTATACGTTGATTACAAGAAACACATTTGAAGCAGGAAGACACACACAGATTAAATGAAAGGAGCTAGAATAAAATATATTATGCTTCAGCTAGAAAAAAAAGCTGAGATATCTTTTATGATTTCAGACAAAGCTTAAGAAAAATAGATGTAATTAAAAAAGATAAGGAAGGAACTTGCATCCTGATAAAAGGTACCATAGACAATGAAGTAACATCAGTACTAAATATATATGCATTAAATGGCATAACACCTACCTTTTTTAAAGGAGGAATTAATTGAGTTACAGGAAGAAAGAGACATAAAACTATACTGGTGGGGAACCTCAGCTTTCTCCTCTCAGACCTAGATAAATACAACCAAAAAATAAAGAAAGAAGTTAAGGAGGTGAAGAGAATTTTAGAAAAAGTAGATTTAATAGGTCTCTGGAAAAATCTGAATGGAGAAAAAAAGGAATATACCTTATTCTTAGCAATACATGACACCTATAGAAAAATCAACCATGGGCATAAAAACCTCACCAAAAATATAGAAATAATGTATGCATTCTTTTCAGATCAAAATGCAATAAAATTATAATTGGTAAGGAGCTATGAAGAGACAAATTGAAAATTAATTGAAACTAATCTAATTCAAAATAATCTAATTCTAAAGAATGAATGGGTAAAACAACAAATCATAGAAACAAAGAAAAATTGAAGAAACTGATAACAATGAGACAATGTATCAACATTTAAGCAGTACTTTGGTGGAAATTTATATCTCTATATGCTTACAAGAAAAAGGTAGATAAATGAATTAAGCATGCAACTAAAAAAATTAGAAAAAAGTTAAAATTAAAAATCTCTACTTAAAGATCAATTTGGAAAACTTGTAGTTCAAAGCAGCAATTAATAAAACTGAAAGTAAGAAAACCAGAGAACTAATAAAGAAGACTAGGAGTTGGTTTTATGAAAAAAATACAATAAATAAAATAGATAGACCATTCATTAATTTGATTTTAAAAGGCAAGAAGAAAATCAAATTACCAGTATCAAAAATGAAGAATGAATTCACCACCAAAAAAGAAAAAAATTAAGACAATCATTAGGATCTATTTTGCTGAATCACGTGCCAAAATATTTAACAATCTAAATGAAATGGATGAATATTTGCAAAAATATAAATTGTCCAGATTAACAGAAGAAATAGAATATTTAGGTAACTCCATCTTAGTAAAAGTTATTAAACAAGATATCAGTGAACTCTGAGAAAAATTCATCAGGGTCAGATGGACTCACTAATGAATTCTACCAAACATTTAAAGAATAATCCTAATACTATATAAAATATTTGGAAAAATAGGCAAAGAAGGAGTTCTCCCAAATTCTTTTTATGACACAAATGAGATTCTGATACCTAAACCAGGAACATCACAAACAGAGAAAGAAAATTATGGACCAAAATCCTTAATGAGTATAATGAAAAAATTTAAATAAAATGCTAGCAAGGAGACCACAGCAATATATGATTCACTACGACCAGAAAGGATTTTTACCAGGAATGCAGGGCTGGTTCAATGTTAGGAAAACTATCAGCACAATTGACCCTATCAGTAATAACACCAACAGAAATAACATGACTATATCAATAGATGTAAAAGAAACCTAGACAAAATATAATACCCATTCCTATTAAAACACTAGAGAGCATAGGAATAAATGTATCTGTGCTTAAAATGATAAGTAATATCTACCTAAAGCCATCAAAAGGTATTATCTGTAATGGATATAAACTAGAAACCTTCTCAGTAAGATCAAAAGTAAAACAAGGTTGCCCACTATCACCATAACTATTCAGTATTGTACAAGAAATGCTAGCTAGAGCAATGAGAAAAGGAAATAGAAGGAATTAAAGTAGGCAATGAGGAAACTAAAACTATAACTCTTTTGAAGTGATATGATGGTATGCTTAGAGAATCCTAGAGGACCAACTAAAAAACTTGTTGAAATAAAAACTAGCAAAGTTGCAGGATACAAAATTAACCCACATGAATCATCAGCATTCCTATATATATTACCAACAAAGTTCAGCAACAAGAGATAGAAAGAAAAGTTCCATTTAGAAATAACTCTAGACAATATAAAATACCTAGAGTATACTTGCCAAGATAAACACAGGAGTTATATGTACACAATTACAAAATACTTTTCACACAAATACAGTCAGATCTAAATAATTGGAAAATTTTAATTGCACAAGGCTAGGCTAAACTAATATAACAACAATGACAATTCCACCCAAATGAACTTACTTATTCAGTAACATATAAATCAAATTACCAAAGAATATTTTATAGAGCTGGAAAAATTAATAACAAAACATCTGAAAGAACAAAAGGTTAAGAATATTAAGGGAATTGTTAAAAAAATAATGTGAAAGTGACCTAGCCATACCAGATCTCAAAAGCCATAATCATCAAAATAATCTGGTACTAGCTAAAAAATGGAATGATAGATCAATGGAATAGATCTGGTATTCAATATACAGTTGTAAGTGACCACATTGTACAGTTGAACAATGCTGTTTGATGCTCAACTATGAAAGACTTAGCATTTTAAGCAATATAATGATCTAAGAAAATTCTAACAGACATGACAAAGAATGCTATCCACCTCCAGAGAAAGAACTGAAGGAGTCTGAATGCAGATTGAAACATACTACTTTTCACCCTTTACTTTAGTTGTATGAGTGTTTATTTTGGGATTTATGTTTGATGAGTATTCTCTGACAACTTAACCAGTATGGAAATATATTTGGCATGATCATACATGTATTCTCAGATCAAATTGCTTACTATCTCAAGGAGGAGGGAGGAATGGGAGGGAGAAAGGGAGGAACACAATTTGGAACTTATAATTCCAGCAAATGTGGGTTAAAAATTGTTGTTACATGTAACTGGGAAAATAAAATATTTTTTTAAAAAAGAATACTTGGAAATACTCTATTAAAGATCCATTTTTCTTTTGGGAGAGTACACTTAGCTTTGTCTTCATTTTTGGTCTTAAGTCTTTGACTTTTCTTTCTGTTACATCATGATCACTCTACTTGGTAGCAATGGTGGTTGCCAAGTCATGTGATTCTGATTATGGATCCTTGGTACTTGACTCTTTCTGATATTTGTTCAGAAAGATTGCTTCTTTCATTCTCCTCTTTCTGGGCATTCTCTTCACTCCCTGAGTCTTCCTCTGCCAAGTTGCTGCCTTGAGCTCCTCTGTAAGTGTTCACACTCCTCGACTCCTCTTTTTTTGTGTGCAGTCTGTGGCTGGATAAAGAAGCTTGATGAAGTTTCTTGTTAAATATTTTTTGGTGATTATTCTATCTGATGGTCTCTAAATCATTTCTAGAATAAAATTAGGAAAGCCAGGTTCTTTTGTGATTTACTATATGACCTTCTTAACAAGAAATATAGGCAATTGTCTATTAAGAATTGATTATTTGCTGTTCTCACTACTTAGGGCTGCTAAGTGAATACAGTCCTTTAAAAATAATGTTGCATGGAATTTTAGTGCAGGTATATCCCATATAATGTTTCCTGACTGTCACAATTTTGTTAAAAAATCATTAATGCCATATAACCTAAACTTAATGTCATGAAACTCCAATGTAATATCTACCCTTCAACCAAAACAATTTCCTTCTAATGTTATTTTACTTAATATCCTGCTTTGTAGAAATGATTTGCGGGTTGTTCCTATAAAGTTCAATTTGTTCTAGTCTCCCAATTGTTTATCTTTCGATTAGTGTCAGGTACTTTCAGAAGAATTCAAGGCTAATAGCTGTTCCAAGTACCAGACCTATGTCATTCTAAATATATTTATTGACTAATTCCCCATGGTATAACTAGAGTTGAAGAGGAAATGAATCCCAAACCTTATAACAAAGATAGGCAAAAGGTATATGCCATTAATGAGGTAGATAGGGATGAGCCTTCTGAATATATTATGCTGAACGTTGGTGATGTCTGGTAGAATGTACTGAGCAGTGAACTTGGAGTCACAAACACTCTGGCTCAAATGTGACCTCAGATTCTTATTATTTATGTGACCCTTGACCAGCCACATAATTTCTCTGTGCCTCAGTTTCTTCATTTATAAAATAAAGGTTTATACCTGATTATCAATGTGTCCTTCCATTTCTGAATCAATATGAAGATTATAGAAAGGAGAGGGGAGAGGTGAGAGAATCAGAGGCTCAAATAATGATTTTTAACCAGGATATACGGAAAAATAAGAGTAAGTTGCCAACATCACTTTAGGATTTTCAGTAACTATTTAAGAAAAACATAATATTTGTCATAATTTTAAGCATATGTAATAATAAAAATACTGATACTGCTGATCAGAAACTGTTTTAAAAAATATCAGTTTTCCCTGTGCCATGTTTTAAGTGCTAATGAATGGCCCAATGTAGGTATGCTGAAGGTCACATAGAGGAAAACTAGCTGAAAAATTAATTTTAAATATTAATTTCTTGGATATGAGAAAATGATTTCCCCACCTCTCCCCTTCTGCAGAGTTGTGGATGTGGGGCAGAGGTCCATTGGTACAGAACATTACACACCATCTAAAATTTTTTCAATATATGATCAGTTTTGCTTATTTTCTTCTTTTTTCTTTTAAAGATCAACTGGGGACAGTTTTCTATGAGAGAGGAGGCAGAGGAATACAGGGAGAAATCTAGGCAATGTTAAAACAAAAGATATTAATAAAAAATCTATTTAAAATTTTATGCCTTGCCTTTTCTCTTCCAAATGAGAGATTGTGATTATTTGCTTCTACAGTTTTAAATATATTTACATAACTGCAAATCATGTAATGTTTCCCACTCAAAGGCAGCAATAGTCCCTTGAGATAAAAAATGTTCCATCTGAGGGAAGGGAATTGTTTTTTATTGTTACTGTTGAATATAATTGTATTACATTACTGCTGTAATATCTTGTGCTTGTATAGAACTTGAGATTTCATAAGAGTGATTTTCTTAGGATTTTATGGCTAGAAGGAATCTACTTCAACTTCTACATTTTATAGATAAGGAAATTAAGGCACATAGAAGAGGAAATCAGTTGCTCAAAGTTGCAGGATTAATAAGTGTTTAACTATTTTCAATGTGAATTCACACCATTGTTCTTTTTGAAGCACAAATTATCTCAGCTTTGCCAAAGTGCCCATTCCCTATTCTTAGGGCAAGTTGCAGTCTGGATTTCTTAAGAATGTTGGCACTTCTGTTTTAAGCAGCCCCAAAAAGGGCACAGACGGTATACTGAGAAGTGTATACACATATGTAACGAAGGAACAAAAATACCCACTGTTTGTAAAATAACCCCTGTTGCAATTCTAGCATTAACAGCTATTATAAACAGTGAAATGCTTTTTTAGCTTTGTAAAGATGTTCAAAACAATTTCTGGAGACTGTACTGTTTATATCTCATGTTAGCTAATGATTTATTTAAGAACAAATTTCATTTGGCATTATAACAGCCTTAAGGAATAACCTTTATGTATTTTAGCACAGTGTTTTGGAAACCCTCTTCTATACTATTCTTAAAGGTATGAAAGGAAGGAGATTCCATGTTCTTCTGGGATATCCCCTTCATCAGTGTATAATAAAAAAGGCACAGAACTCCAGAGCTTATAGGGACATAAGAGACCATCAAGTCAGTGACATACTCTAATAAGAATCTCTTATAATATTCACAGTGACCATCTGGCTGTCAACTAAAGACTTCTAGAGAATGAGAATGTTTTGTTTTCTGGGGCATGCCTATCCACTTCTGGATAGCTCTAATAATTTGGAAATTTCCCTTACATCAAGTCTAAATCTACATTTCTAAAGTTTTTCAGAAAGTATCAAAGGAACTTGGCTTTAGATCTGGAAAAGTCTTAAGAAAATGTACAATTTAATTTATTCATTTTATATCTGAGAAAACCAAGGAGCAGAGATTGGAAATGAGTTTTTCAAGGTCTTTGAGGTAGTGAAATTTCTAGAATCAGAGAATCTACTATCTCTTATTTCAAATCCAAAATTCTCTCCAGTGCACCATGTTACCCCACATAACCTATGAGATCAAGGAGGATAAAATAAACTCCTCTTCCACGTGACAGCTCTTGAAACTGAAGACTACCACTGTTTTCCTCTAGCAGCAATGGTATGGTGGACAGAGCACCAAGCTTGGAGTTAGGAAGACTTAGATTAATGAATTCAAATCAGGTCTCAGAAACATTTATAATGTTCTCTACCAACGGACCTCTGTCCCACCACAACACCTATGCAGAAGAGAAGGTAGAGAAATTTGTTTTTTCATATGAAATGTTACTATTTGATATAATTTTTCAGTTGCTTTTCTCCTAGGTGGTCCAGGACACCTACATTGGGCCATTAACACATGAAAACACAGCACTGTGAGGGAGCTCTTTGAGGGTAAGAACATAGCTTTTTTGTTTTTATATCTTCCACAGTGTCTAAATTCATGGCCTACCACTAGATTTAGAATTTCAAAAATCTAATTTGAATTCACTTCCAGAGAAAGAATTGATAAATAAAAATAAATAAGACATAGTTTTATATATCCATATATCTTTTTTGTCAAATGATGCCTTCTCTAAGGAGGGGATAAAGAGAAAGGAGTTCACTGAGAATTTTAATGTAACACACATATAAATAAATTTAAATTAAAAATGAAGCTTTGTATTAGTTCATGTCTAAGATTTCTAAATCTTGTGAACCAAAGTACTTTGTCAGGATTTCAGAAATGCACACACACACACATCTATATATACATACACAACTGCATCTCTTGACTGACATTTTCTCACACAAAAGATTGAAACATTAGGATTCTAGTTGATAAAGGTATTGACTTCTATGGGTCAATTGTAAAATAAACTTCTCATTGCATCTGTGGCTCAAATGCAAGTTATGCCAAGTGAACAACTCCTGATTTCTCTCTTGCCTAGAAATTACTTTTCTAAAACCTAATGGATATTAACTATAAAAGTAAAGTCAGGATTATGAGTACCAAGCAATTTCTAGGGTTTATACAGAGCTTCATGATTGGCAGTTTTGTAAGTTGAATGTGTAAGCTGATAACTGCTAATTTTTATTAGATTGATGTATCCCCACAATAATGCACAATCTCTGCAATATAGGGCAATTGTCAAAAACAGCTCTCTTCCCACAGATAGAACGTGTCTGTCTCTGTAGACAGTTAGTACCTCTGTGTGGGAAACATTACATGACATGTGGGATGTAAATATACTTCAGCAGGCAAGAGATATGAAATTCAGCTAATTCAGTTCTTTGGTTGTTTTCCCCCACATGACGCACAGTGCACATTGGGCTGTTAGCACGTATGAGAACAGGGTTGGGGGAAATGAGAACTCTTTGGCAGCAGTTACATAAATAAAGGAGAACCACTTTTCCTCTAAGAGGCACTACAAATTAAAAGGAAGATGACAGACATATGCTGTGCATATGAGCATTTGATGCTTTATTCTTCTTTTCCCATAAATGAGAACCCAAATGGTTGCTTCCCTTTGAGATTTTGCCATTAAGAATAGAGGAACTAACTTTTTTTTTAAAAACCTTTACCTTCTATCTTAGAATCAATACTGTGTATGGCCACCTCACTGTCTGCAGGAGCCAGTTAAAAATAGATTATGTTTATAGAGTAGAGGAAGGCACTGTTATGTTAGGATCTGTTTAGTGTCAGATTAAAGGACACTAATGGATAAACTGATCAATTGTGTAAGCAATTAGCCATAAACCTGAGGATGGGAGTGAGCATAGGAAATCAGCTTTGGTGTGCTTGATTCAGTGGCTTTGTTTAGACATAGCTATAGTCCTATACCTGAGTAATTGATAAGATGTTCAAGAGAGTTATGAATTAGACAATCACTGCAGGTGTTTTTCAGCTGTAATTTTAATACTATTTGGTAATCAGGCTAGTTAGAAGTGTTGACTTTAATACGGAACCCAATTCATTGACATATTTGGGAATTCCTTGGTATAAGGTACAATATTCTCTCTCTTTTTTTAACTCTTATCTTCCAGTTTAGAATCAGTGCTGTGTATTGTTTCTAAGGCTAAAGAACAGTAAGGGCTAGGCAGTGGGGGTTAGGTACCTTGCCCAGAGTCACACAGCTAAGGCCAGACTTGAAACCAGGATTTCCCATCTCTAAGCCTGGCTCTTTATCCATTGAGCCACCTAGCTGCCCCCTGCCATTCTCTCCTGTTTCTTGTCCATCTTTAATACCACTGCAAGAACAATCTTAAAAATATGGTCATGCTCCTCTTCTTTAAAGATTATCAGTGGTTGCTACTCTTTTCCAAGTTAAGTTCAAATTCTTCTTCCTGCCATTCAAAGTCTTCAATAAATAATATTTTCTGACCAGCTTTATTGCCCATTGATACCCTCCATGAATGGGCTCTTTTTTGTCCTGAAGCATGCACTGCTTTTGCTCATACTGTTCACAGATTTAGAATTGGAAGGTCCTTGAGGTTATCTAGTCTTGTACCTAAGAATTCTTCCTACTGCCCTGTTAACTTCCTTTAAAACTAAACCTAAATGCCTCTTTCTCTGTGAACTTTTTAACCCTATCAATTTTCTCCAGGTATCTATTAAATTTATTTTTTTCTAAAATTTCATTTGCTTCCTTTATTTCTTATTTAGTTTTTAGTTAGATTTATCTAGTTCTGATAGGGAAAAGTTGAGGTCCCTCACTAGTATAGTTTTTTTTTAAAAAACCCTTGTACTTTGGTGTATTGTCTTATAGATGGAAGATTGGTAAGGGTGGGCAATGGGGGTCAAGTGACTTGCCCAGGGTCACACAGCTGGGAAGTGGCTGAGGCCGGGTTTGAACCTAGGACCTCCTGTCTCTAGGTCTCACTAGTATAGTTTTACTTTTTCCTCCTTAATTTCCTTTAGTTTCCATCTCAGCTTTGATGATCGGCTTTCCTCAGATCCAAAAAGCTCTTTGTCTTCTGTCTAGACCACTGATCCTCCTACCAGCCCCTGGAGCCATCATTTAGGGAATCAACCCTTGTGGAGATGTCACCTAGGAACCGCAAATGTAGGCCTTTTAACCCTTGCTTACTCAGAAGTAATAGCTCCTAAAGTTCTGGAAAAAAACTTTCATCACAAAAATCCAGAATGGTGAAGGGTTTTGAGTCCACTATGTATAAGAATTAAAGGAACTGTATATATTAGCCTGTTTTAGAAGGGAAAACTTGGGTAGGGGTTGGGGCCTGGGGAACAGGAGAAACAAAGGCAAGATACCTTTTCCTTACCCAATAGATCCTTTTTGGTAATACACTGCAGTTTACTCCATTCACCATGTATCTATTTTTCTCTGAATGACTTGTGATTTACTTAACTTAGAGACTGGCATTCTAGGATATAGTCTTATAGCATCAACAGGAAAATATTGACATTAATATGATGAGCTATTATTCTAGAGTTATTCTTAAGGCAATTAAATTAAAATATTGGGGCAAGCCAGTCAATTAACATTTATTAATTACTTTCCTGTCAATACAGAATACCTCTTCTACCTGGCCTCTGTACTGGATACATGATGTTCAAAAATACCTTTGGCTAGTATACTTCTGTCTATTTTATGTTTCACTTGGTAACAATGAGGTTGTTTAGAAATATTATGTTTATCATTATATCTTATTTTGTTAAGAGAGGGCCTTTATTGCTCTTGCTATCTATAAAAATCCCCACAAGTGCTAGTAGTGATATTAGACAATATGCCAGCAGAAAACAAGCTTTGACAGCTCCAACCAAGCTGCAAAAGGCTCAGAGATGGCCCTGGTTATAGACTGTGGTATAAAAACCAGGTAAACTTTTTAAAAAATATATTTACCTGCTGTCTTAGAATCAGTATTCTATATTGGTTCTAAGGCAGAAAAGTAGGAAGGGCTAGGCAATAAGGCTTAAGTGACTTATCCATGGCCACACAACTAAGAAGTTTTCTAAGGCCAGACTTGAACCCAGGACATCTCATTTCTAAGTCAGGCTCTTTTCCACTGAATCAACTATCTGTCCCATAGGTTAACTCTTCAAATTGTATGAAGTTAATTCAGTAAGCAAGCTCCTGGCTAATCACAGGATATAGATAAAGGCAAAAAAAAGTCCCTGATTTCAAGGAGGTGAAACAAGATGTACATAGGATAAATTAGAGATAATCAAGCATAGTGACGGCACTACCCTTAATGGGGGATCAGGAAAGGCTTCCAGAAGAGGATAAGATTTAAGCTGAGACTTGAAGGAAGCCAGGAAATCCAGAAGATGGAGATGAGGATACCAAGAATTTCAGACAGTAGGCAGACTGGGAAAATGTCCAAAGATGGGAGATGGAGTGTCTTTTTTGAGGAACAGCAAGGAGAACAATTTTTAATGGTTTACAGGTGTTAGGATAGGAATTTATTTAAGTGGTTTAGTCTTATTAGAAGCAAGGAGGAATTAAGGTATAAGAATACTGAAAAGGGAGGAAGGGGCCAAATTTTGAAGGGCCAAAGAGGTTTTATATTTGAATTTGGAGGTGATAAGGATCCACTAGAATTTATTAAATAGGGGAGAGAAATGGTCAGATCTATGCCTTAAGAAGATTAATTAGACAGCAGAGTGAATGATGGGCTACAATAGGGAGAAACTTGAGGCAGGTTGACCTACTAGCAAGTCTTTGAATTAGTCCAGGTGTGAGATAAGAGGAGCATTAGTGTATGCTAGTATATGAGGACACAAGAGGGGATAAGTATAAGTAAAATTGTCAGAATTGTGGAACACTCAATAGTATGATAGATTTATTTTTTTATTTATTTTTTAATTTTAAACCCTTAACTTCTGTATATTGACTTATAGGTGGAATATTGGCAAGGGTAGGCAATGGGGGTCAAGTGACTTGCCCAGGGTCACAGAGCTGGGAAGTGTCTGAGGCCGGATTTGAACCTAGGACCTCCTGACTCTCAATCCACTGAGCTACCCAGCTGCCCCCTGATGGATTTATTTTTGGGAAAAATAATCAGTTCTCTTTGGGACATATTGAATTTAGATGCCTACAGGACATTCCATTTGAGATGTACCATAGACAGTTGGAAATGTGAGTCTGGGGGTTTGGAGAGAGATTAAGGATGAATAACTAAATCAAGACAGTTGACCATCCTCAAGAAAAACAATATAGAAGAAGAAGAGGTACCAGAACAGAGACTTGAGGTCACACTCATTTTTTGTGTGTGTGACCTAGAGAAGGATCCAGCTAAAGAGAATGAGAAAGTATAGACAGGTATAAGGAGAAATCTTTGGATAGGGCAACAAAAACCTAGAGAGAAAAGGTGATCAGCAGTGACAAGTTATAAACTAGTCAAGAAGGACAAGGAATAAGAAAAGGCTATTGACTTTGGCAATTAAGAGAGATCTCTGGTAATTTAGAGAACTGTGGTTTGAATGATGAAATCAGGAAGAGAGTCATAGGAAAGAAAATGGAGGCAGCAATTATAGATAGCCTTTTCAAGGAATTTAGGCACAAAACAAGAGAGATGTGGGATATTTTCCCTCTTCCTCTACCTACATCTCGGATGACATAATGTCTTTTCTCCTTACTAAGGTTAAATATTTCATTGACTTTACCTAACTTCTCCAGCAAGTTAATCCACTGTCAATGCCACTATCACTTCTCTTCAATCTCTCCAGTACCTAGTAGCTCCTTCCTTGGTGCCTAAAATATATCCATATCTTACTAATTCTTAAAAAAATAACAATCTTGTTTGGCCCAACCACCCTCTTTGCCAGCCTATATCTTTCTCCCTTTTTCTGTTAAATTACTGGAAAAGTCATCTACATTTAGTTCCTCCACTTCCTTCTCCTCATTAGCTCCTAAATTCCCTATAGTGTCACTTCTGGCCTTATTATTCAACTGAAGCTAATCTTTCCAGACAGCATAGTACACCAGGCCTGGGGTTAGAAAGGTCTGAGTCTAAATTCCTCTTTAGACACTTAACCGTGTGATCATGGACAAATCATTTTACTTTTGTTTGCCTCGGTTTCCTCATAAATAAAATTGGGAGTGAGAGCAAAGATAGTATCTACCTCCCAGAGCTGTTGTGATGATCAAATGAGATAATAATTGTAAAGTGATTAGCACATTGCCTGGCACATAGTAAGTGCTACATAAATGTTGGGTATTATTATCTCTTTGGAGAGCTAACTGGTGAAGTAGCTAAAGTGCAGGGCCTGAATTCAGGAAGTCAGGAAGACTGAATTCAAACCTGGCTTAAGACACTTATTAGGGGCAGTTGGGTAGCTCAGTGGATTGAGAGTCAGGCCTAGAGACAGGAGGTCCTAGGTTCAAATCCAGCCTCAGACACTTCCCAGCTGTGTGACCCTGGGCAAGTCACTTGACCCCCATTGCCCACCCTTACCACTCTTCCACCAAGGAGCCAATACACAGAAGGTAAGGGTTTAAAAAAGAAAAAACAAAACAAAACAAAACAAAACAAGACACTTATTAGCTGTGTGACCCTTGGCAAGTTACTTAACCCCATTTGCCTCAGTTTCCTCATCTGTCAAATAAGCTAGAGAAGGAAACCAATCCAGCATTTTTTGCCAAGAAAACCCTTAAAAGGGGCATGAAAATCAAACATACCTAAAAATGACTAAACAACTGTGATCATCTCTTATTTACTAAACTATGGGTCATGCCTCAGTCTTCATCTTTCTTGACTTCTCTGCAGCATTTGATACTACTGGTCAGCCCCTCCTGAAGGATATTCTCTCCTCTCTAGGTTTTTATTATGACATTTTCTCCTGGTTTTCCTCATATCTTTCTGACCACTCCTCACTCACCTTTGTGGGTTTTTCATCCCTGTCATATCCAGTAACCACAGATGTCATCCAAGGATCTGTTCTGGGTCCCTTTCTTTTCTCCTGCTTCATGATCTCATCAGCTCCCATGTGTTAGATTACCATCTCTATGTAGATGATTCCCAGATCCTTGTATCGAGTTCTCATTTTTAAAAATCTATCTGAATCTGTATCTGTGATTTTTGTCTTTCTGGACTTATTTTTTTCTTCAGGAAAACTGCATGGTATACACACATGTATGCACACACATGTATATACAAATGCTTATACAGATATACGTATAATTGAGACAGATAATAGCTTTCTAGCTATTTAGCTAAATAATAGATGAAAGATAAATAGACATAATATATAATAGATATGACAGGTGGATAATAGATTTGGCAACGAATAGATATGTAATAGGGATATGATAGATAATTAGAAATTACAGATAGATAATAGAGATAAATGATAGAGAGATAGAAAATAAATGAATGGATAAAAGATAATAGATAGGTGATCAGTAGATGAATAGATGTATAGATGGATGGATAGATGACAAATAGACAGATAGAAAAACAGACATATATTGTTGGGTGTGGGGAAGAGATTTGGATCTTTATATCCTGGGTATAAGGAACTGCTTCTGGGAAGACTTCCCACATCCACTGGCTATTTGCCATCGTCTTTTTTTTTTAGAGAGTTGTGGAGGGCACTAAGACGGGGAATGACTTACCCTTGATCGATATTATGTATGTGCGTGCATGTGTGTTGAAGTATATTGGAATATATGTGTGTGTATCCAAATAAGGACTAGAACCTAAATACTTCCTGACTCTATCCACTGTACCAAATGGCTTGTTGGTTAATATTATTGCTGTGGAATTAATCACACTGAAGATTCTCCAGGAAACTGAATTTTAAAGTACACAAAGTTATGGCATCCATGATGCTGCATATTAGAGAATTTGTACACCTGCTTAAAAATTCATAATAATAAATATTGATGAGTCACACGGTAATGCATATCCAACTTTAGCAGGCACAGAATAACAGATGTAGAAGCCACCTAACAGGCAGGAAATTTTGTTCAACTAAGATATGGGTGCTGAAGCAAATATTTTAAAAATAAAGCTGGCAATGATTTAATAATAGACATATTCCTTTTGGTTAGCATTCAACTCATTTCCTAGTTTCTTGAAATTCTAAAGCCTAACAAAATGGATGGGTATGGATTTGAAATAAAAAGAAGAATATGGCATAGTTGATAGTATGGTGAAGTCATGAAGACCAGGCTTCAAATCCCACTTCAAATACTTAGTAGTTGTGTGGGGCTGGGGTAATCACAACACTGAGTAAAGTCTAGGTCATTAACCTCAGTAAAAAATAAGAGGAACAGATCTATTTTACAAACATTTTTACAAATACTGAAAGAGAAGGGCTTAAAGTTCAAATCAGTGGAAAGAGTGCTTAGATTTCGACGCAAAGAACCTGGATTCAAATTCTCGCTTAATTGCCTACTAATGGGGTGATTTTGGGAAAGTCACTTAACCTGTTTTGTTCTGGTTCTTCATTTATGGAATGGAAAGAAAACTTCTGGGCTCCCTTTTAGTTCTAAATATATGATCCTCTGACCTTTTTGAGCATCTATCTTCTGATCTATACAATGAGTGAGGTGAATAATAATATCTATCTACAGTATTGTTATGAAATAATATCTGAAATGATATCTATTGCTCACTAAATAAATATTATCTATTATTATTGTTATTATATTTAAGCTATAGTTTGTGAAACATTCAAAATATCCCTTATTCATTAAGGTATCCATGATGTATCCAACTGGAAGATTACCTAATATATGAGAAGAGCTTAATTTAGTTTATTGAAATGAATGGAATTGAGGGGATGAAAATAATATATATATATGCCTTATCATTTATTATTTTCTACTTTAAAGAAAAAATTCAAGCTGGTGATGCCAAGCACAATTGTATACAGTCAAAACTTCTCTTTTCTTAACTCTGACATTTTGTCTAAAACTGTCTCCTAGACTTAGAATATTTCCTCCTTTTCCTCCTTCAAACTTTGTCTATCCAAAGAAATTCATGGATGAAAATAGTTATCACCTGTTGGTTAATTTTCTAGTGGTAAGCCTTTCTGAACTTAAAACATGAATCATAGACTCAGATTTGGAGAGGACTTTAGTGGCCATTGATTCCTACTCCTTCATTTTTACAGATGAAGAAACAGAAACAGTTAAGTGATTTGATCCAGCATCATATGGCCAGTAAGTATCTGGAACTGGAATTGAATCCAGGCTTTCCTAATTTAAAGTTCAGTGCTCTCTCTACTATATCTAAGCAGAGCTGATTCTTGGATAATAGATACCCAGGCATGAATTGCTGCAGCACCATATTCAAATTTTTCTTTCTTGGTAGAACCCAACCTCTGTTGCATGTATCTTTCTGACCACAGCTTTACAGAACAGTTACCTTTTAGCACTACAAAGAATGATAACAATTCAGATAGTAGACAGAGCTGCCCTTGAAGTCAGGAAGACCTGAGTTCAAGTCCTATCAGTATTCTGACACAGGTTGGCTTGTAACCCTGAGCAAATGAGATAGCCTCTCAGTCTTCTATTTCAGTTATTCCCTAATTGATGAGCATCCTTTTGATTTCTAATTTTTTGTCATTACTGAAAGAGATACATATTTTTACATATTTTTATACAAGTAGATCCTTTTTCCTCTTCTTTGATCATTTTGGGATACAACCCTAGTAGTGGCAAAGGATCAAAGGAGATGCACAATTTAATAGGGCTTTGGCTATAGTTTCAAATTGTTCTGCAGAATGGTTGGACTAGTTCACAACTCTACCAACAAGATATTTGTGTCCCAAATTTTCTTCATCTCCTCCAGCATTTTCCATTTTCCACTTCTATCAAGTTATGTTAGGTGTGAGATAGAATCTCAGAATTGTTTTAATTAGCATTTATCTAATCTATAGTGATTTGGAGAATATTTTAATACTACTAGTTTTGATTTCTTCTTTTAAAAATTGCCTTTCATATCCTTTGACCAGTTGTCAGCTGGGGAATGGCTCTTATTTTTTTTATACATTTGGTTGTTTCTTACATATTAGAGAAATGAGACCTTTATCAAAGAAGCTTGCTACACATTTTTTTTATTGAGCTTCCTTTTTTCTTTCCAGTTTTGGCTGTATTAGTTTTGTTTATACAAAAGCTTTTTTAGTTTCATGTAATCAAAATTATCCATTTTATTTTCCCTTGATTCTTGCTATCATTTAATTGGTCACAAATTCTCCTCTTATCCCAAGATAGATCTAACAGGTATGTTTTCCCATGCTCCCTTGTTTTACTTAAGATATTAATATGATTGACCCCTTCATGCCTGGCAGCCACCACAGACTATGCTCTGAACACATAAAAGGGGTCTTTTTCTAGCTATTCTCCCATTTCTTGTTGGCACCTAGACTGTGCCAAAGACTGTGTCCTGAGAACATAGAGGGGTCTGATCTCAAAACATTATGTTTTGCTAACCATTCCAGGAAACCAATGACCTATTTACTTGAGTCTGGGTATACAAACACCTCCAATAAAAGCTTTCCCAAACTTCCCTGTAAGGTGCTAGACCTTTCCTAGGGCTAGTCCATAAGCTTTTGCAATAAAGCATCAATTCAATCCTCAAAAAGAGCCTCTGAATTTTTCACATTCAAATCTACACTGGCCAAGCATTTCAATATCACTCTTTATGTCTAAAACATCTATCCATTTTGGCCTTATGTTGGTATATGATGTGAATATTGGTCTGTGATTAATTTCTGCCAAATTTCTTTCCAGTTTTCCGAGTAACTTTTATCAAATATAAGTTGTTACCCCAAAAGTTTGGATCTTTGGGTTCATCAAAGAATAGATTACTATGGTCATTGACTACAATTCATTGTGTACTTTATCTATTCCACTAATCTACCATTCCATTTCTTAGCAAATAGGAGATTATGGTGATTACCGCTTTGGGTACTGCTAGATCACCTACTTTCACATATTTGTTAATTGAGTTTCTTGATATTCTTGACATTTGTTTTTGCAAATTAACTTTACTATTTTTTTCTATCTCTATAAAATAATTCTTCAATAGTTCTGTTGGTATGGCACTGAATAACCAAACTTACAGGCAGAATTGGCATTTTTATTATATTGGCTCAGACTACCCATGAACAAAAAACTATTATTTTCTTCATATATTCCCTGAGTTTGTCTTGGCAGAAAGACTTCCTAGAATTATATATTTTCTGTAGTTATGTTAAATGAAATTTCCCTTAGTATCTCCTTCTATTGGGTTTTGTTGGTACCATATAGAAATGCTGATGATTTATGTGGGTTTATTTTATATCTTTCAACTATGTGAAATTGTAAATTATTTCAACTAGTTTTTTAGTTGAGAATTATTTTCTTCAGTGATATTTTATACTTTTTTCCATTTGGCTAATTCTTCATTTTAAGGAGTTATTTTTGTCAGTGAAAGTTTGTACATCTTTTCTTCAGTCTTTTTTTTTGGTGGTTCTTTTGCCCAGCTGTTAATTGTGTTTTGATAATTTTCTTCCTTTCCTCTTATTTCTTTACATAATTTTTCTCCTAACATTCTGATATTGAAAAGATGTTTTTCAATTCTTCCTGGAATTCTTGTTGGGTTTGTGTCCAATCAACATTTTTTTTCCTTTTAGGCTTTGCTTATAATTGTTTTAACTTCACTGCCTTCTTTTGAGTTTGTGTCTTGATTTTTCTTGTGTCACAATAGTAGATTTTTATCATTAGGTCTTTTTATTTTTGTTTGCTTATTTTTCTACCCTATTTCTTGATTCTGAACTTTATTTTAAAATTGTATTCTATTCCCAAAAAGGTGTGAGAGACAAAGAAGGGGAAATGTCTTTTTAAATAATTGATTATCACATTAAAATACACAGGTAATTAATTCTCTTCCTCCTTTACCTCTCCCCTTAGAGAAGGTATCCTTTGACAAAAATATATATGCACAAATAAAATTATGTCTTGCTTATTTATCAATTCTTCCTCTGGAGGTAGACATACACAAGAACCTTTTCAAACAATATTCATGTTGCATACATAAGTTATCTTGGTTCTACTCATTTCACTATTCATAATTTTATGTTTGTCTTTCCATATATTTTTTTAAATTAACCTACTCATCATTCCTTATGGTGCAGTAGTATTCGATCACAATGGCATGCTACAACTTCTTTAGCTATTCCCCAACTGATGGACATCACTTTAATTTCTAATTCTTTGCCATCACAAAGAAAGCTATTGTAAATATTTTAGAACATATAGATTATTTTCCTTTCTTCCCTGATAAACTTAGGAAATAAACCAGATAGTGTTCCTGGGTCAAAAGGTATCTAGTTTTATAATTCTTAGGGAATAATTCCAGGTGATTCTCCCAAATGGTTGGATCAGGTCACCAAAGCATTGGGCTTTTTCTCACACTGCTATTTTCAGAGGTAGTCCTGGGGTTTTGGAAGTTTTGGGTGTTCCCAAATTGTGTGATTTGGTGAGAGAAATGGTTACTGCTTTCCTGATTTATACTATGGTGCAGGAGTGTGCCAAGAAGGGCTCATGATTCCTTGAAATTGCAATTGATACCACTCTTCAGAGCCTCTGCTCTCTCAGGACTGGGTATGTTAGTTTCTTAAGGTTCTTGATCCTTTGGGACCAGAAGTAATATTGCTTTTCAGGGCTCTGTTCCCCAGGGGCTACAAGTAATACAAGTAATAGGAGTCCAGAAATGGTAGTAGTTAAAATCTTTAGGACTGAAAGAGAAAGTTCCAAGTTGTACAAAGTGAGAAAACTTTTGCACTTAATTCACCTTTCATTTGACATTTGTTTGGTACTGATGTAGCCTTGAAATATAAATAATTTAACACCTTTATATAGATATATATACACACATATATATTTTGTATAATTTGTGTATATATATGTATATATAGGATGAGGTGTGTATGTGTGTTTATATATATATAAATAAGTTTATATATAAATATATTTATATTATTTATTGAATTAAATGTATAAATAAATAAGTTATAGATATATATACATATACATATATATACTGACACACACCCCATCCGATGGCTTTCATTATGTGTAATCTGATGTCAAGTATCATTTGGCTTGAAATGAAAGGGTGTTGCTATCATCTTTGGTTCTATTTGCCAAGTATCACTTGCTTAGAAACTGCTCAGTGATAAATAAATACACAAGTAAAATCCTCGAGATTTGAATGACTAACACTTACTAATGCTCTGGAGAAAACACCACATTTATCAAGTGTGTTGGAAATGAAAATACCAACTTTAGCAAAATGTTGTATCCTTAAACTGGCTTCTTCCTTCGTTTATTTTATAAATTGGTATAACTTTTTCTGAACTTAAATCCATTTTCTAAGAACAAAGACTATCTTGGTAATAAAGGTGCTTTTGCTAGTCATTAGTAAAGGAACTTGATTCCTCCCTTTAGTCTGCTACCTTACACAGGGTGGGTCCCCCCTTGACCCTTTTTGGATTACAGAGAGGTGCAGACCCTACTTACATGATGCCCACATCACACAGGAATACACTGGGCCAGAAAGGGAAACACTTTGAGTTATTTTTACCAATCCCTTCCTCACCTCAATCCTACCCAATTGGAACTTGAAAATGATTACTCAGGTAGTTGAGAGAGGAGGAATAGACTGGAAAGGTGATCATATATTTACCAGAAGCAAAGGAAAGTAGTAATAAAAATCTTTTTAACACTAAAATGAAATTCTCAAATTCAAATACACTAAATCTCCACAACCAGAAATTTGGAGGAAATTAGTTTGAGAATCTGATTTTGGCTAAGGTCTCCTTACCTAAGGATTTCATTCCCTTGGTGTTCAGGCTCATTCGTCAAATCCAATACTCTGGCAGACACAGTACAAATGACATAAAAACAAATATGTGCTTGTAAAATGTAGGAAAGGCTAAACAAAACAACTTCTGTCATGCTTTAGCCACTGGAGAATACTAATGAATTAAAATAAAATATTCTTTCATATTCCAAGGGTTTGTGATTTTATTAGAGTAGATATTCTTTCTGCCAAATGCAGATTATAAAGTCTTCATTATAGAAGGTCTTCATGATTTGCTATTATCCAAATATTCATCATCTGGGAGCCAACTTTCTGGAGATCAGCCTCTCTGAAATTTGTTATGCAGATTTTCAACCATAAAACATAAGAGTCTGCTGCTGAGCCATACTCAAAATCTTTCCAGTATGGCAAGATCTATAAGAGCTTGATCCCTTCTGGAATATTTGTATATATATATATATACTACTTTTAGTTACATAGGAGGTAGTAGTTGAAAATGAGTTAATTCTGAAGTCAGAGCACCTGGGTGAAAATCTTACTTCTGACATTTACTGCCCATATCATCTGGAAACCAAGTAATTTATTCTCCCCAGCTCTCATTTGCCTTATTTCTAAAATGGACAAAAGGATGGTTGGGTTACATGGCCTCTCAGTCCCTTCCAGTTAAAGATACTACACTGGTATGAGATATAAATCATAAAACCAAACTAAATTTTACATAACAATTGAAGACTTATGTAGCATCAATCTCTTGGTTCCCCATTATATTTATAAAGCATTTTTCCACAGAACTGAAGACCAATGAGGCAACTAAAACAAGTATTACTTTATGTGGTGTAGAAGAGTATTGATGTAATTAAATATATTAAAAATGAGGAAATTAAGGCTTAATAAGTTAAATAACTTGCCCATAGTCATAAAGATAGTTATCAGTGGTGGAGCTGCCATTGAAAGCTAGATCTCTTGAATTTAAGCTCTCTACCTTGAATAGAAAAATCTGGTTCTATCTCCTAGGGTATTTAGTCTATATTTTAGTTCAGTAGATAAATTGATGAATAACTAACTATAAGCTCAGTTTAAAGGGGATTCCTACAATCCAGAATTAAATATATATTTTAAGAAAGCTAAAAAACAATAATATGCATACACATCTATTGACAAATGAATTAGACTAGCTCAAAAGACAATATCAACTATCTGTTAACTCATGATAATATCTGATTTCTTTGATTTGTTCATGTGAGATAAATTTAATAGATTATTCAGAAGAGATTTCAGTGGAGGAGTGGAAAGAACAACTTCTGACCTCAAGTCAGAAAGGCTTGGAATACAGTCTCAGGTCTAACATATAGCAGCTATGGGATTGTCATATATGTAAACTGCTCTCTGCATGTTTATAAGGCACTTAATATTTCTGACCTTCACTTTCCTAATCTGTAAAATGGAAATGATAATGATGATAATAGCTCACACAGGGATGAGGAGTTGCACCTTTATAGACTTTTGTAAACTCTCAAGTTATCTGTAGTTTTTAGCTATTATTAACATAACTAAAAACCAAAACATTATTTAGTGATTGGTAGAAAAAAAAGTGACAAGCCAGTTAAGAATGTTAAAATTAAAAGTATAGATTTTTTTCACTAACAAAAAAGCTAAAATAGAGCTAGTAAATTAAAATGTAAGTTTATGATTAACGAAGGCAAGAAAAAAATGTCTTATAGAGCATTAGCACTTGGAGAGATATTTTAGATATCATCAAGACCATAAGTTCTTAACCTTCTTTGTATCATAGACCTTTTGGGCAAGATTCTGGTGAAATCTATGGATCCCTCTCAGGTTGATGTTTTTAAATGCATTGGATTAAAAAATAATATATTTAAAAATGGACATGAATTAAAAAATTCATTGATCACATCCAAACCAAGGCAACAAGTATTTCTTAAACATATACCAACTGATGATAGTGACAAAGTGGAAAAAAATACCAGCTCCTGTGCTCAAGAGGTGCCCATGGACAGGTTGCTTAACTTTTTGAGGCTTCAGTTTCCTATCGTGTGAAAGGAGGTAGTAGGACTAGGTAATCTCTTAGCTCTCTCTTTCTCCCATGAGATCCTTAGCAAAATCAGGAAGTATAAGCTATTTTAAGGCAACAGGAGCTCTTAGGGCCCAGCATTCTGTAAGATCTGGTATTTGACACAATATGAATAGGGTGTCTCTGAGAATATGTCATTGTTATCTGTCCCTCTAAAATACTGCATGTGAAAGAATGCATAATACAAGTTTGTATTAAATATGACAATTTTCACTATTTAAATAGGCCCAATTTCCTCTATTTTGTTCCAAAATTTCCCAACTTCCCTTTATCCCTGGGGTAAACCATATCAGCAAATCAGCATTTATAGGTTTTGTCGCTTTATTTCAAGCACAAGGGTTCTGAGACCAAATTAGTGTGCAGGAAGATGCCCTAGAAATACCCTGGGAATGAACAACTCTTCTACAACATTAAAAACAAACAGGGGCTGATCAGCTGCTTTACTGCTTTATTATCTATTTTCATAAATTCTTTGTGTAACATTTTGTCCTGGTTTCTGACAGCTAAGTTTATGAAATGAGTTACCTAGGACTGCTTTCTTTTCTCAACACACACACACACAAAGACATCTCAAAGTTAGCTGTAGAGCTCTTAGAGTTTTTGTTTTGTTTTGTTTAATTATTTCTGGAAATCCTAGGGTGTGGGTAGGGAACTAAAGACTTCATCACTATAAGGCAGGAAAGAGTAACTTAGACAAAGGACCCTAATATCCATGAAGACAAATGAGGAAAAATGTGGCATTGGGGTTATGGAATCACCACCACCACATGGTTCAGTTGTAATGATCAATCTCAGTGAATCAAATTTACCCAATAATTTTTATTTTTAAAAAATGTAGTCTTATTGGGCTATGGTCACATAGAAATACACATGGCTCCTTGTGGAACTGAAAATTTCCACTTAATCTGGGATTCTATTGTTAATCTACTTTGTAAAAGATTTATTATGACAATTTCCTCCATTCAAAACCAACCTAACCTATCCAAAACAATATCAGTTTTTGGCTATGTTGCTGGATCCCAATACTCTACCCTAAATTTGAAATATATTTTGCATCAGAATTCTTTGTTTCAGTAGATAGAAAGTTGGCCTAGAAGCCTGAAAAATGTGGGTTCAAATCCTGCTTCTGACATAATTATGTGATTTTGGGCAAATCCCTTAAGCTCTCAGTGCTTTATGTAACTATTCAGAAAAAGTGTAGACTTGCTTTAGTAGACAAAGCTCCTCATGCAGGAATTCCCTATAGCAATGAATCCACAGGTCCAGTCCTTATCCTTGTCCTCTTGCCTTATTCTCTAAACCCAGATGTAATTTAAATCAAAGTAATCCTCATATTAACTGATGATTTTACAAAGACACCTAAGTAATCTGCTTTAATGATGGTTGCTAGTCAAATAGGCATATCCCATTTCTTCCACAGTGTGTGAAAAGTAAATGAATTGTGCATTTCCCTGATTAGAGGCTTAATCACACATACACAAAAGAGAAAGGCAATTCTCCAAAGGAGAAATGCCTGGGCTAATTTGCCATATTATACTTCGTCTCTTTTCAAACATTTTTCAGCATAAAAAGATGGTCTCCCTAAGAGAAATTCTCCTGAAGTTTTGATATTTGACAGGGACAATGAATATGAAGGGATGGAGTTTATTTTATGACATAACCTAAATTACTGATCTAGCTGGAAAAATACCCAGAAAAAATGGTGGGAAGAAAAATCATTCAACCATTTGGAAGCTTATCTCTAGTGAAGCAAACAATAGACTGTTAAAATGAAGAACTCTGATGTGGAAAGAAAGTCAGAAAATGTATTACAGTTATTGCTTCTCTCTCTTATTATTTGAAATTATGTTTTTTTTTAATTTCTGAGGAATCGGAAGAAAACATCCTTTTAGAAATCATATGGAAAGGATAAGGAGTTCTAGGGTGCCATGTATGCCTTTCATTTTGAACAATGAAAAAGGAGTGACAAAGCTGGCTATATAAATATACCGCACCATCTACCTCCAGTGCATTGTTTATGCCCTTTCCAATGGAAAGGATTCTTCTCTCTCTTTGTACTCCTCTTCCCATGTCCGCTCCTGAAATTTTACCTATCTTTTAAGGCCAAATTGACATTTTTCCCCCTCTGAGGTATTTCACTTGATTGTCTCAACCAATGACAATCTTCTCCTGTTTCCACCTAGGATAGCACTTGGTTATTATTATGGTTCTTTTTGCATTATAATTATCTTTTTGCATTTTAATTATCTGCGTATACAAAATATGCCCTCAACACTACAACATAATGTGAGCTATGTGGAGGGAAAGATTTAAATTTTACTTCCCATTTTGTGTAGTATCTAATATAATGCTCTGAATAAGGTAGGCACTTAATTTATTTTTAAGTGATGTTGAAGTTGGTAGATAAGCATGTAAGAGAAGTAGGTCAAGATCTAGGAGAACTTATCAGACAACTGAAGAACTACTGACCATTTCTGAGTTTTTGTCTGATGAGCCTCTAGTTAAAAGAACCCCAATGTCAACAGTGATGTTAGTACAGCTGTCATACTGCTGAGGGATTAAGTATTGATAGGAATCAATTGGAGAGAGTTCTCGACTAAACTACCTGGAATGAAAAAAAAGATTGGCTTTAATTATTAAGGAATATCTCAACCCATTAAGCATTATTATTCCACATCTGAGAAGAAAGGCAAATTGATGTCAGGATATATCTTTAGAAATTTGCCTCAATCAGAGGCTTCCCATGGGGAGGTGAGGAGAGGTAAGCTATACATGTGTATTTTTAAGGGGGGAAATCTTATCTCCTATTAGGTTGATCTCTCTAGCAATGACCTTTGATTAAGGAAATTACAGTGATCTGGCATTTATGCATGATGCATGCCTAGAGAATTCACAATTTCCTTTCTTTTCTGTCTTCCCAGGTCAACAGACTATTAACATCATTAAAAACATAGGAAGAGAGAACTGGCTTTCTCATATAGTCATCCAACTTTAAATTGATCCAATGAAGACTTTCTAGGCAATTTTTCATTAATTTCATTGGTGCATACCTGATGTGGTGGGTGTTGCCTTTCATATACTAAACCTAACTCCGGGATTATATTAGGTCAACTTTGCTACTAGCATTTCTGTAAAGGGAAATGACTATAGTTGAGGAGTGATGGGTCATTATATCAATCACTTTTCAGATCTTGTAAAAAATCCCAGAAGGCCAAGAAATAAAAGCTGATTGAAAGCACTGCTTTTGCCACTGACCCTGTGTTGAAAGGTGGCTATAGTATTACCCAGGCCACTGACCTAAAAGCTTGGGCAGAGTAATCTTCTGAAAAAGGCAAATATAACAAACTCTTTAGAAAGTCTATTGCTGGTCCACTAATTTAGGATTATTTCTAGCCCACTTCTCATTTTGATACCTTTCTTTCCTTTTATATCAGAGTTTTCTCATTGATGAAAAAAGCTACATTGGTTGAAGGAATCCCATCATAGCTCAGGGTACATTTCCTATTGTTTATAAAACATAGGGTTTATTTGATGTGGTTTGGAATATAAAAGAATTAATATGATTCTTTCTCTTAGGATATCTACCAGCATCTGAAGTAGCAACCGTAATGATAACTAAGTCAAGGACAGCATTTTGAGGCAGATGTCACTCAGAAGGCTAGTGTGCTACAGAGGAAAGGGACCTGTGTTTGGACTCAGAGAATCCAAATTCAGAGTCTAGCTCTGCTATTTACTACTGGAGTGACCCTGGGCAAATTGCTCAACCTTCCTGGACTTCGGTTTCTCATTGGTAGAAAGAGGAGACTGGACAAATAAACTTGGAGGTCCCCCAAAGATTTCAATCTATGATCCTAACCTTTTAATCATGCACCATGGAATCCTTGATGTTATCTAAGCAAATACTTTTTCTTCCCCTTCTACATCCTTGCCCACACTTAGGATGGGAACCTTAAATCTAACTTCTCTGTCTTTGATACGCTGAAGCCAATCTGCCCACTTCTAGCCATTGATGTTACCTTGCTACATCCAACCTAAATAATTCATATAAAGACCAGGAAATGGGAAATATTTCAAGCCTTGAGCTCTGTCTCTTGAGACTTTCCTTGCAATATACCCATATTAATTGACATTTCTTGAATTAAAAAGAATAACAATAACAATGAGCATGTTGGCTATGTAGCTACTAATATAATTGGTTTTGATTTAAACAGGACTTATAAACCCATCTGTCAGGGTATTATCTCCGCTGCCGCCTTTGCCTGGCTCTCAGCTTCAAGCGCCTGACTGGTAGGCTGATCGGCTGCTTTCCAAATTTCTCCATGATTTCTCTAATCCTTGCAAGGTTGGTCTTGCTGATTGTAAAGTCACACCGAGTGGCTCCCATGTCATAACCCACGGCACAGTTCTTCGTTGAAGAGGTAAAGCCTTCTGCCCTGGCAGTGACTACATATTCTCCGGGATTTAGGAGACGCCAATAATCTCCATCGTTGGCTGTTAAAAAGAAGGAGAAAAAAAAAACAAGAAAAATGAAATGAGAGTACTTCTCTCCTAACTCAAGTGTTGACACATTCATTTTAAGACAAATCATCTAGCCAAAGACATGCTTCCAGGCAGCAAAGGCAGAATTCCTGGTATTTGGGTAGTGTAGCTTTTCAATAAATTTGAGGAGCTCACATTTTTTCATATTTGGAAGCTCTATTAATGATCTTAACTGGAAAAGGTATTAATTTTAAGCCTTTTAATTTTAAATTTTAAAAAATGCCTATAGCCCTAAGTCACACCTATGGAAAAGTCACCATGGACACATTTCCTCCTTCATGACATGACTGGGCCATTCATTATGGAAATGGAACTTCCAAATGCTAGACAGGGAAAATAAAATGCCATCCTGAAAAGTCATTATTGCTTTGGTTTCCTGATCTTTCACAGCATAACTGCAAGAAAAAATATTGTGATTTAAAAAATAATACTTCTTTTCTGAAATAAGAGTGCAAAGGAATACTAAAATTTAAGGCCAAATGGGTCTTGGAGAGAGGCTGGAATATACTTCTATTTTCCGTGCATTAGGGGCCAAGGTAAACTTGACAGGCTTATAGGCTGCCCTCTTGGCTGGCAGGGGGATCTGAAGAGAGCTCTTTTTAGGCAGAAGATGGTTGAAATAATTAATTTGAGATAAATAGATAAAAGCCTCAGAACTGTGGCCCATCATGCCTCTTTCCATTCTATCTCTCAAAGAAGACTGAGATAGTCTATGCTTTGCAATACTTCTGGTATTATGAGGGAAATAAAAGGAGCTAAGCCATAGTTTCTTTCTCCAATGAGACCTCAGCTCAGCTGAAAAGAAAGGCTAACAAAGAGGAAGTAGGAGTTATAAGTGCTATATTGGGTGACAATAAAATTTAAGTGTTACGGGACTCACGCACTAGTGGAATTGGTACTTAGTGTCTTAAAGGTTGCAGAGGCAATGTGAAGGGGATGGGCAACAACAAGAATGAAGGTTCAGGGCTGCAGAACTGGCATAGGTAAGGCATCCCTTTGAGGGTACTGAGTCTGATTAGATCAGGAGTTTTGTGAATATTGAGAAATAACTTTGGATTACTTGGATAAAACCAGATAAGTTATTCTGAATGACTTATAGAAGATCTGTGATGGAGGG
>NC_058131.1:638362586-638381279 GCF_016433145.1 Gracilinanus agilis
TATATGTTTGGTCTGGTGGTGGAAATGCCGGATGAATTTCAGAGAGAAAAGTCTAAAATTAGGAAAGCTGTTGCAATAGTCCAGGCATGACGAGAAAAGGCACAAGATAAGAGTGGTAGAAATGGATGGAAATCAACAGATGAGAGAAATACTGGAAAGGAAAATTTTTATAGGACTTAGCAATTGATTAGATGTGTGATGGAGTAGAAGGAGTTGAAGGAATTGGATGTATTGTACCTGGAGAAGAGAAGGCTCAGGGGAATATGATAGCTATGTTCATAAATTTTGAAGGACTCTCATGTAGAAGAAATACTAATCTTGTTCCATTTGACCACAGAGAGTAGAATCAGTAACAATTGGTGGAAGTTGTAAAGTGGGAAATTTAGCATTAATGTGAGGATAACATCTAACAATTGTTGTAGAATTGTTCCAGTTGTTTATGATTCTTTGTGATCCCATTTGGGATTTTCTTGGCAAAAATACTGGAGTGGTTTCATTTCCTTCTCCAGATCATTTTAAAATGAAGAAATTGAGGCAAACAGTGTTAAGTACCCAGAGTTACAAAGCTAGAGTCTGAATGCAGGCCTTCCTGACTCCAGGGCTGAATAGTTTATCTACTGTGCCAACAATTCAAGTTGTCTAAAAGTGGAATGGGTTGCCTTCAGAAATGGTGGGTTTTTCCTTCTTTGAAGGTCTTCCAAACAAAGGCTAGATGACCATCTGTTAGATATATTACAGTGGAGATTCTTTTCATGTAGGAGTTGAACTAGATGGTGGTTGAAATCCCATCTAAGTCAAATTCTATAATTTTTTGAGTCCCAGATGACACCAATTTTAAAAAGTCTAGGTTACTGAGAGAGTGACTACAGCAGGAGGCAAGGGAGAAGGGAGGGAAAGCTGCCTAAGAGAAATTGATGACTTCAGTTTTGGACAGGTACTTCAGGCGATGAGTGACACATCCAAGTGGAAATATACAGGAGGAAGCTGGGGAAATAAGACTAGAACTTGGGTGAGAAAACAGAAACTGGTGTGTCATGTCCATCTGGAAGCCAGACACCTAAGAGGAATTGGCACTGGAAAAATTAAGCTGAGCATTTTTGTTCTCCCAATTCCATAGTTGTCTTTGATATAGCTATCCTGGAGATAAAGGAGCTGTTTAATTTTATTTGGATGTGATTTCTTTGGAGTACAGAACTTCTAGAGGAGGAAATTCCCCCTACAAATTCAAGTTGGTGGGTTGGGAAAGGCTTTAGGGCACAGAGAAGCTGTCTGCAAATCTAAAATATGACATTTAAAAAATATTTGATTGCCATCAAGTGCTGTATATTTTATACACTGACATCTTAGCATGTATTACTAAATAAAATGTGGCAAATTTACGAAAAATTATAATCCAATCCAGGCTTGAATTTCTATACTATATCATAAACATGACATTAACATGACGTCACTAATTTTGAACTTCTTATATCAGCAGCTCACATTTATATAGTACCTTAAAGCTGACAAAGGGTTTTTTTCCAAAGAACTCTGTGAAGTAGCCAAAGACATTACAAGTATTATTTCTCTCATTTTACAGAAATGGTTTTGCTGAAGAATTTTGCATACTATTCCTGAGTTACAAATTACTAGAGTCCAAAGCAATGCATTTTTTTCTTTTCTGTATTTATTCCTTAGTCTCCATGAACTGTAGTCAGACATAAAATCCTGTTTATTTATAGGGGACAAGAGAGAAAGAATATGGAATTTAAGTGCCTTTATTAATGGCAACATGATATCACTGTTAAAAATAATTTGTTGGGGATGGTAAACAATGACATTCCGTGGGTTCTCAATGATATTGTTTCTAATGTCTTAGATATGTTTTTGAAGGGGAGTTGTTTAATAGAAGTGTTTAGACAAAATATTCCATTTTGAAGACTAACCTAACTAGAAACTGACACCCAGGCTAATCTATACTTATATATAACTCTAGGCTCCTCCAGAAGCTTTATCATTGGACTCTAAATGTGGGCTTGTGCTTCCACATGGGAAAGACTTCAAATACAGGTCCATATTCAATAGGCTGTGTCTGACAATTAAGGACTAGCTTAAATTCAGAAAGGCTCAGTCCCAGAAGGTTGTTGTTTTCTTTTTAGTTACATCCAGCTCAGGAAGACCATGTGTTAAAGGGTGGTGGTAGTGGGGGCTTGAGGAGGTCGGAGGACGTATTTATATTAGAAGGAGAAAGGTCCATACTAACAGAATCACACCTTTTTTGAAGGTCTGAAGTACACCCAGGAGGCCAATGCACTCAAATACAGAAATAAATGTCTCTTGACAGTTTTTCAAGACTATGCCTCATTTCTCACTTAGGTGAAAATACAGGGTTTTCACACATATCAAAAGTCACATCAAAGCTATTCTGAGGATTTGATATGAGAATTACATCCTAACTGGCCATTATCTTCCCACCAGAGAGGTAAAGGCCATGCATTACAGTTGCGCCCTTTAGGTTAGGCGTTTATGGGAATCAGCAGGTCTGCGTGGCGTGTGAGAAACATCATGCCTAGAAAATCCTATTAGGAAAAATTCCATGTGTGGAAGGGACTATACAACCGCGAGTCAGAAACAAAAACTAGCAATAACAACAAAGAAATGAGATCTAACGGAAATTCTAGAAAGCAGCTCTGGATGTGGCATTGTTATGAAAGTATTTTGAAGCTCCTTCTCCATTTCCACTGTACTTTTGGACCATCCAGTCACAAATAGAGCTTAATGTGAATAAATCACCAACTGAGCCATTATGTGCTAGTTAGCTGCTACCATTAGAAAATCCATAGGTACATAATCAGAAGAGGGAAAGGAGGGGGAGATGAGGAAAGAAGGTGAGCTCACTCCATATGAGAAAGGGCACCCCACAAATTCTTTCAGCAAAGATTAATAATGACTATTATGGGAGCTGTCTGTAGAAAACTACTCTTCTTTGTTTATTTATTTATTTACTTTTAAACCCTTACCTTCTGTTATAGAATCAATAATTGGGTATTAATTCAAAGGCATGAGTGGGAAGAGCTAGGCAATGGAAGTCAAGTGACTTTGCCATGGTCTCATTGAGAGGAAATATCTGAGGCCAGGACATTTTAACCAAGGTCCTCTCATCTCTAGGCTTAGCTCTCTATCCATTGAGCCACCTATCTGCCCTTAAAAACTACCCTTTTAAAAATAATTTGTCTAAATTAAAATGTATGGGAGTAAATATAATCCATCAAATCCTTGAAACTCATGTGTCAATAGTTCTCCACATTCCCAGTCATGCTTCTTTCAGCATCTGTGATTTTATTCTTGTGGACATCCTTCTGTGGACAGATGTACATTGTGACCCTCCACCCTTTAGCAGGTGGTTTCCATGAGATGCCATGATCAAAGGAATTCATCACCTCATAGTCAACCTTCTAGTAATGATCTTCTTTAAAAATAACCAGGCAGATCCCCATATGTCCAACAATCAACCTTTGCTGAGTCCATATTCAATGCCTTTCCACCTGCTAGAGCTAGTGCATAGAATTGATCATTTCCAAAAGGCTCTTGATCTATTATCTTGTTATTGGGGGGCAGAGATTACATCATTAAAGTGGAAACCAAGGGGAGAATGGACCATCTTAGTATTTCACATGAGGTGAATTTTCTCATTCCTACAATAATAGCTTCTTCTACTCCTCATTATCACAGGCGATGGGTAGTATGGTGGAAAGAGAATTGCCTTGATATTAAGAAGGCTAGGATTTAAGCCCAATTATTTTATTGTGGGATTGTGGGCAAGTCACTTCATTTCCCTTAGCCTCAGTTTCTTCATCTTTCAAATAGAAATGATGGATAACAATAATAACCACAATAAGCATTTATAGAATGCTTTAAGGTTTGCAAAGTGCTTTACATATGTTATCTCATTTGATCATCATAGAAACCCTAGAAAGTAGGCACTACTGGTTATGTCTGTTATATAAATGAAGAAACTGGGGCAAACAGTGATTTGCTGACCTTCTCTGGGTCAAAGAGCCAGTAATTTTCTGAGGCAGGGTTAGAGTTTGGGTCTTCCTTCATATCTCATCCTCTATTCCTACCACCACTTTTTCTCTCCTCCCTCCCTCTCTATTCTCCTCCCTCCTCTATTTAGCATTCACATGTGCATATGTATGTGCATATGTGCATGCATATGCACATATATGTATTTACCCATATAAACACATAATACATATATAAATAAATAATATAAATATATTCTGATAGATTACATATTATAATAATATAAATATAACAAATAATATAATATAAATAAATATATAACAAATAAAAATAAATATATATGTTATCTATAAATGCCTTTATTACCTATCTCACAGACTTAATAATAAAATGTGTATATATGAAATAATTTTTATATAAGCTACTTTGTAAGCATAAAGCATTATATAATAGTACTACGATAACGATGATAACAGTGACTATTACTAGTACTATAACAACTATCAGCGAGGCTATTTAACCTAAGAAGTTCAGTATATCACATTTTCTACTGCTTATTTTTCCCTCTGCATTAACACAGGACCACAAGGCCACAACTCAGGAGCTAGGAAAGACATCAGAGACCCTCTTGCCCAACATTCTCATCTTATAAATGCCCAATTTGAGGCTCAGGACATGTCACTGATTCTCCCAAGGTTACACAGAAAATAATAATCAGAATAGGGATTTGAACTCAGATCCTCTGGCTACAAAAGTGTATCACATGCTAGAGACCTAATCTATCCTTAAAGCAGCACTTAAGTAAAATGAGACTTCAAGGCTTTTCTTTAAAATGTCATTCTGGTGTATTTGTGGTTCTGTGGAGAGAAAGTATTCAATATTCTGGCTCTAAAAATACTTTGTAAAAAGTTGTCAACTTTGTAGAACAGTGGATTCCCTGTGTCTTAACCATGGGTGGTATTCACAACACCAAACCAAAAAAATAGTCTGTAGTTGCTAAAAGTGCAACAAAACCCTTGTAGAGACTATTCTTCCAGATGGAAATGTCCAACTTCTTTCTCTCCATCCATCTTAATTCCATCTATGTTTCAAATTCAATCCAAGTTCTCTATTTAACTTTTTGTGGAATTTTTCTCACTATATATCTCTCCCACTTGTTTGCCATTTAACTGGTTCTTCACTACTCCCTGTGTTTATGAGTTGATAAGACCATATCTAGAATGCTGCGTTCTGCACTGAGTGCCACATTTTAGAAAGGATATTGATGAACTAGAAAGTGTCCAGAGGACATCAATTAGGATGGACAAGTATGTCTAGTTCAGGCTGAGTGAAGATACATTTGAGGAATGGGGACAACTAGTCTGGTGAAGAGAAGATTTAGGGGGCATATGAGATGCCTATCCCTCTCACTTCCTCCATGTTTCTTTCCTTCTCACTTCATGAATTGTTATCATGTGAGACAGAATTTCAACTCCTTCCCCACCTCTTTCATCATCATATGGTATTCTTAGGATCTTCATTCAGATAGAAGTTGGACATGATAGCCTGTGAAGTTTCTCCCAGCACTTAGATTTTATGATTCTATGCAAAATCCTAAAGAGGAGGAAAAATGGAATGGGTATATGGATGAAATTATAATCGAATGAGTAGTACACTTGAAGTAAGAAAATCTAGATTAAGGTCCTGGATCACCTTTGTGACCTTGAGTGGATCATCTTTCTGGTGTTCATTTTATCCAGATTAAAAAAGAAAAACAGAGAACCACAGAATCTTAGTGTTGGAAGACATCTCAGAGATAAAAGGAAATTTTATTTTTAAAAAGCCTTCAGTTTGTTTAATGCAAAAATCTCTTATGAAATGAAACTTGTTAGCTCACATAAGCCTAGAACAGAAATTAATATAAATGCAAAGCTTATGTTGAGCTTTTAAAAACCATAAAACACATAGAATTCAGTGATGTGCATAAATTACAGAATGCATCCGTTAAGCAAATATGCTGAGAAAATATTTATAGAAAAAATGACCAAAAAAGGAAAGAGAAATAATTTTCCTATTAGCTCATCTAATATGTCCCCTTAATGACAGATGTCTAAGATTCACAGTGTATTAAGTAAAGTATGTGTAATATAGCCCATATGACCCTCAAACCTGTTTTGCTTTCCATGAAGCTTAAAAATCCTGATATTCAAGGTATGCAAGGTAGGAAGCAGTACTTTCCATTTCTTTCTGAACTTCTATTCATTTCATAATTTCATTTCATAAATGGATAGCTAATTTTTATTTAATATTTAAAAGCTAAGCATTTCAATCAAATCAATTCAACAATTACCTGAATAGCCATGTACAAGGCATAAAGTGGACACAGTAGCTTATCATGCTATTTCAGACTTTTGTTCTAAAAATGCATTGCTATGCCCTTTAATTTATCCTTATCTTTGGAGGAGCCACAAAATAGGCATTTAATAATTACTGGTTGATAAATATTACATCATCAGGTTTTTATGAAAGCTTATTTTATTTTTTAAAAATCACAACAGAGAAAGGCAGGGTGCATAGAGGATAAAAGGTCAGCTACAGAGGCAGTTTCAAGACTCATCTCTGACAAATACCAGGTGGGTGATTATGAGTAAGTTATCTAAACAGTCAGTGCTCCAAGCAACTCTCTCAAACTAAATTAATTTAGAATTACTTATTTACATTAGTGAAAGGAATTTTCCCATTGAGAATCTCTACACCAATGAAATCATAAGTTCATATTACTCACCCCCTTGCCTAACTCTTAAAAATTCTTTTAAAAAAGTCAAAACATGTCTGAGTTTGAGATAACACAGAATTAGTTTATTTATTCCATGCTACATATTTTTGAATTGTAATAAGATGAGTGTTATATGTGGAGTCATAGAAATTTAAGTTCAAATGTCAGCTTTTTTAACCTAGTTTCCATGTGACCTTGGGTAAGTAATTTCATTCTGAACCTTGGGTTCCTCATCCATAAAATTAGGAATTTGGAATAGATAATCTCTAAGCTCCTTCTGAACTCTAAACCTATGACTATTAATAATTAGTAATTCTTTTTCTTGACTGATTGAGAATTTGAGTAAATCAGGGTGCTAGTTCTACTTCCATTCTCCCTAAAGGCAAAAATCTTTTGTTCAAAATAAAAGAGTTAATAAGATAATGGAGGTCATTCTGAAATTGTACCCTGTTGTGAAAACAGTGTCTTCAGGCTTAGAACTGCACATGGCAAATGGTGAATCCCATTAGAAAACTTTTGGATGATCCAATTTTTGTATTCATCAGACACTTTTCCATATGCATTTCTCAATGCATCATCTCTACATCATAAGCTTTCATATGCCCTTTAGCCCCAGCTTCTAATAAAGTAAAATCAAGAAAATGAAACATACATGCATTCATTAAAAAAAAATCAAAGATGCTGCATATCATCTCAGAGAGTGTCAGCTCTTTTGCCTGGCATTCAAGGCTTTCCTCATTCTGATGATAATCTATTTTTCCCAGATTTATATACCACTGATTTAGAATAGGAATGGGGTATGAGCATTTATCTAGCCCATTCCCCTCAAATGAGGAAACTGACATTGAAAGATTCTGAGTGATTTTTATAGTGTCACACAAGTAGTAACTGGAAGAAATGGGATTAAAATCTAGCCCTCTAACCCCAAATCTGTTGTTTTTCAGTAAAGAGGCTCAAGATTTAGTTTATTTTTGCTGTTTTTCCTCTTCTAAAGAAGTCTGTTCAATTAGTAAAGCATAATACTATTTTCCTAAAACCTGATGAATTTTTTCCCATGTTGGTTACATGGTGTGGCGGAGAAATGCTAGACTTGAAGTTGGAATAGATCTGAATTTGAATTCTGCCTCTAATATCCGCAAGTTACTAAACTACTCTCTCCAAGCATTCAATTCCTTATCTAAAAATCCCTGTATTATTTATCTCGCAGAGTTTGTTCAGCATCAAATGAGATAATTAATGAAGTGAAAAATATTGATCAAGTATCTACTATATAACAGGAAGGAACCAGGTTGGAAATACCCTCCTAGATTCAAGCTGGGTGACCTTGGACAAATGATTTAAGCTCTCTGCAAATCACAATGGCTTAGTAACAGTGTTATAAAAGGATTCTAACTCTATATTTAAATAGAAATGACATTTGATAATTCACTGAAATCCAAACCACAATAAATTTACTTGGTCCTAAAGTGTCTGTAACTGTCTCCCTTGCTCTGTTCCATCCTACACAATGTAGCCATTTGAGTCATCCTTGAATATGACTTTCACAATGTCATCCTTATGCTAAAAAAAAGGAAGGAAGGAAGGAAGGAAAGGAAGAAAGAAGGAAGAAAAAGAAAGAAAATCAGTGGTTTCCCATTTTTTAGAAAATAGATGGTCTCACACTTAAGGTCTCTAAGGTCCCTTCTAACTTTAAATCTATGATTCTATGGTGATCTCTCTACTATCAAGCCATAACATATTTTTCTAGCCTCTCCCAGAAATCCTTCTCTTGAGTAAATTCGTTTACTTGTCCTGAACATAGAGTATACCTCCATGTCTCAGCTCACACCATTCCCTTTTGTCTTTCCTTCTTGTCTAGGTGTTCTTTACAGCCCAGTTCTAGTTCCAACTTTTCCTCAGTCTATTGTGATCCTAGTCCTCCTCCTCATTAATTATTGTGTGGTATTAATCCCCATGAAGTCTTATATGTTTAGTTCTCTTTTCCACATACACAGAAAATCTTTATCTTTCTAAGATTATAAATTTCTTACAGTCTAGTTGGGGAAGCAGGTATATGAATAAGTCTTATCTGTATACAATGCATGTTTACATGTGTATTTGTGTAGGCAGAAATAAATATATAATTATACATTTAAATACAACATGCATATACTGTATGTGAAACATGCATGTTTGTTATTTGACTAAATATACAAACAGTTGTACATATGCACATGGATTTCCTGGCACAAATTGTTATTTTGTAGTAAGTGCTCAATAAATCTTTTGATGAATCCTCCATCTTTTCTTCCTTTCCTATCTTCAAAGAAGGAAGCAAGACAAATCAACAAGAGCCTAGAAAATCACCTTGGGATGGCCAAAATGGAATATAATAGTGGGGAAGAGAAAAGGAGAATTCATTTGGTATTTATTTTACTCACTACAAATTTTGTTTTTCATTATTTTAGCACAATTATACTTTTGTGAAAATTGCATATTTTAATGGAAGACAAGGTTTATAAATATATGTATATATCTATACACATATATGTACACACACACACACACACACATATAGGGGGGGTACCTGTTCGAATATCATGGTTGACACCTTCCACAGAAATGATAGCATTTGGAATTCCTTTACCATGTGTGTCTCTTACTATGCCTTTGATACCACGATGCACCTGTTCAATTAAAAAATTATATATTATGTTTATCAATTATAAAGTCATATAGCTTAACACAAAATCATAAATTAATTTCTAAAATATAAAAGGAAATGTTTCAACCTATAACATTTTTAAAAATAATATTTTATTTTCCCCCTACTATAGGTCAAAACAATTTTTTTAACTTTTTTAAGCTTTATGTTCCAAATTCCCTCTCTTCTTCTGAATCTCCCTCCTTTCTTTTTTGCCCTCCTCCCTCCCTGAGATGGTAAGCAATTTGATATAGACTTTACATGTGTAATTATGTAAAACATTTTTCCATATTAGTGATTTGGTGGAAGAGAACTCAAATTAAAAAAAAAAGAATAAAGAAAACAAAATATAGTATATTTCAGTCTGCATTCAGACACCATTATTTCTGTCTTGGAAGGCAGATAACATTTTTCATCATGAGTCTCTGGGATTATTTTGGATCACTCCATTACTGAGAATATCTAGGTCATTCCCAGTTGCTCATCAGGAAATATTGCTGTCACTGTGTACAATGTTCTTTACATTCTGATCACTTCACTTTGCCTTAGTTCATGTAAGTCTTTCCAGATTTTTCTGAAATCATTCTGCTTGTCTTTTCCAGTAGCACAATAGTATTCCATAACTATCATATTTCACAACTTATTCAGCCATTTCCCGCTATTTGGATAGCCGCTTCATTTCCAATTCTGTGCTACCACAAAAAACTGCAATAAATATTTCTGTACAAATAGGTCCCTTTCCCCCTTTTTTTAGGGGGGACTTCTTTGGGACACAGACCTAGTAACAGTATTGATGACTCAAAAGGTATTCACAATTTTAAAGTCTTATAAGCATAGTTTCAAATTGTTTTCCAGAATGTTTGGATCAGACTCTCCCAACAGTGTATTAGTCTTAAATTTTTCTGTCATAATAGCCAATATGATAGGTATAAAGTAGTTCCACAGAATTGTTTTAATTTGCATTTCTGTAATCGAGTGATTTGAAGCATTTTTTTCTTATGGCTATATATGGCTTTGATTTCTTCATCTGAAAACTATTTGTTCATATCTTTTGACCATTTGTCAAATGCACAATTACTTTTATTTTTAAAAATTTGACTTGGTTTTTTATATAGTGGAGAATTAGTCCTTAACAGAGATACTTTTAAAAAGCAACCTTTTTTCTGCTTTCCTTCTAATCTTGCTTTCATTTGTTTTGTTTGTGTAACTTATGATAATTTATGAGATAATTAAAGACTAATCACTGCTAAGAATTTTCACATGGTCACATCAGTTCAAAAGACTTGGTACTTATTCTTAGTATATTCCTGAATTGTTGGTTTTAAAAATACTCTCTTATTTCTGTTAAGGTCATGTATCAGTTTGCTTGCACTGTAACTAAAAGCAAAATATTCACTTTGTAAGATATTAAAATTGAATAGCCACACAACAGTTATAAAGGACACCTAAGCTTATGTTAGGAGTAACATGCTTTGAAACTGGAAAAATGAATAAGATTTAAAGGAATTAGTTTTGTTAAATCTTCCCTCTTTCCCTAAGTCTTCACAAACATGGCAAGGAGTAAACAAAATCTAATAAACTAAAAGTTTGGTTCTCTTTGTGAATCCTTAGACAAAGGGTTTCACTGATCTTGGCTTCCATTTCTCCTTTAATAAAACAAATGGAGTTCCAGAAGCATGGAAAGATCTTAATGACTGAAATAGAGTAAAGGAAATAGAGCCAAGAAAACAATATATACAATGAATGAAGCAATGAAACAGAAAGAGGAACCACACGCACCAAAAAAGAGAATATTGAAAAATGACAAAGAAGAAAAATGGCTCAAAAGAAGAGATATGAGAATATATTCACACTTCAAGCCTTTGCAGATGTCCACAAATGCAGTAGATTGCACATATTTTTATGTGTCAATATATTGCTTAGTTTTGTTGATTTTCCCCCTCTTCTTTGTCATTATAGTAAAATTTTTATAGGAAATGTCTCTCTGGGAGAGGGAGTAAGATGAGATACTGGATGAATTTTGGTTGTGTAAAAAAATAATACATATCAAAAAACACTTCTTTAAAACTATTATAAAAATAAGTTGGTTTCAGCCAACTATTTTTATAAGGTGCTTTTTAGCCTTTAAAATTCCATAATCTATAACTACTGGTAAAAAGTTTAAATATTCAATACGTAAAATATGTAAATCTATAAATATAAATAAAATAAAACAAAAATAATAAATACATAAATATATAAAAATACTTTAAAATATTTAAAATCAGTAGAATTAAACAAAAACAATGATTACAAAAAGGAACCAACTACATCTCAAGGTTCCCTCTCATTGGAGGATGGAGTCTTCTATCAAAAGCTGGATGACTGTTTCTTTTTTTTGGAGGTGATTATTGGTCATATTTTGTTGTTGCCGTTTAGTCCTTTCTATCATGTCCGATTCTTCATGATCCCATTTAAAGTTTTTTTGGCATAAATACTGGAGTAGTTTGCCATTTCCTTCTTCAGTTTACTTCATAGATGAAGAACTGAGGCAACCAGGGTTAAGTGACTTAACTGGGGCCACATAGCTATTAATTGTCTGAGGTCAAATTTGAACTCTGGTCTTTCTGACTCGGAGTCGAGTGTTCAATCCATTGTGCTACCTCGCTTCCCCTTGGTCAACTTTAGGTGGAAGTAAATGGCATCTTAGACCTCTAATTAAAGGGAGTTAACTTAGATTTTATGACTATACTTGAAAAATACTCTCACAATCTTATATTTGAAAGGAACCTAAGAGTCCATTCACTCCAATATGTGCCTGAATCACTACCCTCTCCTCAAGATCTCTGACAGGTGGTCACCCAAATCTCTATTTGAAGACCTCTAAGTCAGTGGAAATGCACTGCCTTCAGAAGCAGCCTATTTCATTTGTGGATTATTTATAAGGTTTTTACTTTTTTTTCTTTTCCTTGGACCCAGTAACTTCCATTTACTGCTCCTAGTTCTTCCTCCAGGGGCTAAGCAGAACAAGTCTAATCCTTCTTCCACATCAGAGCCCTGTAAATACTTTAAGACATCTGGTCTGTTATTCAACTCAACCTGAGGGCAGAACAGAGCCCCAGGGAGCAAGTTGTGTGGGCTGGGGGAATAATACATTCCACTGTAAACTCCTTGCTCCTCACAGTGTCCAATGAAGGATAGTGAGAATTTCTAGAATCAGCTTTCTTTGAAGTGCTTGACTTGAGTTCCATAACTCTTAAGAGGGCAATGAAAGTCTTAATTCAGTGGTACTGATAATAATTTACTTATTTAGCATATAAAATATATTTACATGGCATTTTTAAGTTTTCCCAGTGGTTTATAAATATTATCTCAACTACCCAATTTGTAACTTCCAAGAGACCTATGGATTGAAAAAAGGACTATACCATTTAGGTCCCTGAATCCTTCATCTAGTTCAAAGCAGTGATGCTGAAAGGTTTCTGTACAGGCTCCTAGCCAGGGCTTTCCCCCAGTGCTAGAAACATGGGCTCCCAATAGTGGTCCTTTCCCCCCAATCTCTACCTCCCATCACCTTCAAAATAGGTCACTTTTGCTTCCACATCTTGATTCTCCTTGTCCTAGGCTGTCTGTGAGCAATGAATGGCCAGAGTACTTTGTCTATTTCTATATTAAACACAAAAGACTATCTTAATATACTATAAGGTACTCTGGAAAGCACAGAATTTAGAGATAGCATTAGGAGCCCTTATAAACAATTTAGACCAACCTTCTTCATTTTATTAAGGGAGACTGAGGTCCAAAGAGATTACATGACTTTTTTGAGAACACAGAATTATTAAACAGCAGTTCTAGGATTTAATAGACCAGGTTTTCTGACTCAAAAGTCAGTGCTAATTTTTGGGGGGGAGGTAGGGGTTGGATACTGGGTCTCCTTATCTCAGCCAGGTTGGGAGTACAGCATCCTCTTAAGAGCCCAAACCCAAAACTGATTTGTATGGAACCTTTGAACAGCTCATTTTCTAACCAGGGCTGGTTCTCTTCTCCATAGGCAGCTAAGTGGCTCCCGGCTCCTAGGGGTACACCATATTGGTTCCACTAGTTAATGTGGTCAGCTGATTTGCTTTAGCCCTTCAGTACTTCAGAACTCCTGAGTTCACGCAATGCACCAGTGTCAATCTAGTAGCAAAGATTATAGGCATGCACCTCCATACCTAGCTGCTCTCTTATACTACCTACTTCCCAACTTCTTCCCCTAACATGCTTTTTTTCATATCTAGATAGTAATAAAAAACCAATGATATGGCACTGGTAAATGTTTTTGAAATGGCAAATTATGTAAAGTTTAGTGAATCACACATAAATGCATTTATTTCGTGATAAATCAAGCAATTAAAATAGATGATTGAATCATTAGTGCCCTCAATTAGTTTTCCGTATGTGGTTAAGCTTCATAAATGGAGTCAGTGTTATGTAAAGTTTTCAGTATGTTTCCAAAGGTGGTTATATGACTTTAAATTCATATTTCCTTGTGAAATCTTATTGCATATACACCAGAAATTTTTCTCTGGTAGGATGTCCATCCTATTTCATCTGCTACAAAAGAAACTTCTTCGCTATTTATTTGCTTAAAACATTTTCTTGTCAAAATGTGACTTATTTTCAGAAAGGTAAGGTTTCTTCTGTCAATGCTGGCTAGCTCTCTTTTTCTCTTCTTTTTGAATAAATGCTTGCAATTAAAAACAGACTGGAAGGAAATCTATGAAAGCATTTCCCAACATGAAAGGAATCCAGGGCAGGGAAAAGAATCAAGCTGACTCCTGTATTTGTGCTAGGAAAAGTGATAGAGAAAAAGCAAGACTTCTGCCAATGAGAGCTCAGTTGTTCTATAAAGAAGATAAGACGACTCTGGGGGAAGTTGCAGAAAATCCAATGATATTATTTAATGGTCCAGCATATAAATTTTCAAGGTTTACAAAACACAATTTATATGTACTTCACATGGTTGTTTTGAAGATCAAATAAAATATATATGTGAATATATATAACAAATTTATATAAACAGATTATATATTTACAAAAGTATATATAAAATCTGTGACTTTTGTGGGGTCATATAGCTAGTAGATATCTAAGGCCATATTTGAACTCGGATCTTTCTCATTCTAAGTTTAAAACTCTATCAACTGCTTACTTAACTACTTCTACTCAAAAAAGCACTAGACTTCAGCTCAAGACTTGTATTTTAATACCAGTCCTTCCACTTATGAGCTGAATGAGTTTGAATAATTAATATCTTTCTAGTACTCAGTTTCCACAATATGTAAACTGAAAAGCTTGGACTAGATAATTTTTGAGGGCCTCATAAGCATCTTTGACAGTCTATAATTCTGTTTTCAAGACTTTCCAGGTGAACGAAATCTTAAATTGGGTCTCCTTTGGTCTTTTCTGATGAAAAAAATTTTTTAACAAAACAGTTTTCCAGCTGGAGTGAATAGTTAACGGGGCCCAAGAAAGCTAACAACAATACAAATAGATCATCAAATGTCTTATTCAACCAGATTCATACTCATTTTACAAATAAGGGAAATAAAGGTCAGGAGGCAAAATAATTTGCCCAGAGTATTACAGTTAGTAAGTAGCAGCACTGGAAAATGAACATAAATGTTCTTGACTTAATCCCATGCTACTTCTACTAGACATAATTGTTATTATTAATATTTACATTTGATATCACTCTGACAATACAATGTCTGTTATCAGAAGGACAGGATTTAGGGAGGAACCACTTAAGTATGAACAGGAAAGTCCTTGTTTTATCAAGAAAACAATGATGCAGGATTTCTTGTGTGAGATTTTCACACTCTGTAATCCACTGTAATAAAAGTAGACAATCTCTTTTTGGGTCAAATAAAATTATCAGCAATGTAGAATATGTTCACACTTAAGTCTTTTCTTTCAAAATTTTTATTAGTCCATACTTTACTTTTTTCTTCTTTAAGACCTCATCTCAGGTCTAAAGTAGAGGCATCAAATACCCAGTCCATGTGTCCCACAACATTCCCAAGTGTGGCCAAACTAGATTAAAATGCAATGAGGAAATATTTAACAAGATTAGTAAAAATATAATAGAATATAAGAATATCTTATTTTCTAAGTCAACATAAGGCTCACAGGGATCCTTCTGTACAGTTAGTGTCCACCATTTGTATTTGAGTTTGACTTCACTGGCCTAAGGTACCAAATGTTTAATGGTACAACCTTGGTATAAATTTGAGTCATTAGTTGCCTATTAGCTACTCAGATGGTAAAGTTACCTTCACTTAAGGACAATTGCTATCTGTTTGTACTTAGTAGCTATTTAAAAATAATTTCTTACCTGTTCCATAAACACTATCAAAGATTCACGATTATTCTCCCATTCTTCAGGTAGGTCACTTTCATGAGGATATTTATCACAGCCCACATATATTGACAGCTCAAAACAATTTGTGTGAAGGTAACTAAAATCATTCAGACCTACAAATATAATCAAATAGTATTTTAACTCAAGCATTGTCCAACCTGACATTAGTAATAAAACTCTACTTTTCCATAACTTGATTCTCAACTGTTATCATTAGTAAAATTGCAGAGTATGTAGAGATAAATGCTTATTAATTGGTGTATGAGAAACCAGAAATCTCTACATATTAGTACAAAGTTTCTTAGCATTGGATCCATGAACTAAAAAATAAAAATAATTGAAAAATCATATTTCAACATAATTTGTTACCTTGATAATCACATGGGGTTTAAAATGTATTTAAGAATGCTCTTGAGGAGGGATTATGTCAAAAGGGTCTAGGACCCACAAAAAAGTTAAGAACCTCTGTTTTATTGTCTACCACTAACAGAGCAAATGGGGAAGGATGTTTGTCAATGGTAGATGTTAAAGACAAGAAGGAAATAAAGTCATTGCTTCAAAGAAGCAAGAAAAGGTAGAAAGAGCTGAAGATAGGGCAATGCAGTGCAATAGGGGGAAAAAACCCAAAAGCTCTTTCAGGAATGCCTGCATTAGTAGAGAAGAATTGAGAAGATTGGAAAAGCAAAGAGATGAAACTAAGAGCAAACAAGAAAAAGCAAGAGCTCATCGTACATAGAGAGTGTCCTCGTTGTAGAGTAAGTCTATGAGGTATCTAAGATCACTTTCTTTTTTTTAAAGATATTTTATTTTCCCAATTATATGTAATAACAATTTTCAACATATATATACTGAAAGTATTAGATTCAAATTGTCTCCCTCCCTCTCTTCCTCCCTCTTTTCACTCCCTCCTCTCAAGAATGGTGAGCAATTTGATCCGGATTACACATGTATTATCATGGAAAATATGCTTCCATATTGGCCATTGTTGTGAAAGAATACTCATATAAAGCCAAAACCCCCAAATAAAACTGTAAATAAATTAATGTGAAGATAGTATACTTTGATCTGCATCTGATTTCACAGTACTTTCTCTGGAGGTGGAGGATATTCTTTGACATGTCCTTCAGAATTGTCCCAGATCATTGCATTGTCTTGTTGAGAGTAGTCTTTCACAGCTGATCACTGTACAATATTGCTATTACAGTGTACAATGTTCTCCCAGTTCTGCTCATTTTTCTCTGCATGAGATCACTTTCTAGACTTTGAGTGGACCTGGTTAACCAGCACATTCCATTTCTCAAGCATCTGAGATGTCACAGGGATCTCTTTGCAGTAGGAAAGAGAAATTGTAGTTATCAAGGAGGTGTTGGGATAATGAACAACTGGGAGGCCAAATTAAGAACCAATTATACAATGCAAATGAAGGAGGGTGTGTGTAGTACATACATATGCAAGCCCATATGCAGAACTCAGCCCATTTGCCCACATTCAGAGAAAATATCAAAGAAGATTTAAAGGCAAACTTAGTGTTTTTAAAGCTGTTCTGCTGATATCAAGAAAAGTATGTTTAAAATAAGCTAATCAAACAGTAATGCTGCATTTTAATTCAATAAGTATTTTCTTAAATTTCTGACTTTATCTCACTATTTACTCAATAAAATTGTTTCTCAAATAGATTTCCTTTTTTAACTTTCTATTTTTTTGCTATAAAAATTATTTGTGGTTTTCAAATTAATTTTTTTCATTTTCTTAAAGGCCAGAATCATGTTCTCCTTTGGACTTGTTCAAGACTGCTGGCACAGCCAACAAGCTAGTTTTTACATATAAACTTAAAGGAATATGCCTATATCTAATGAATGTTACCAAATATAAGTAGACAAAAATTACAATGTAGTAAGAGTATAATCTGTACTCCACATTCTCTCTCTCTTTTCTTTCAAAAGCTCTTTTTAGGAAGAAGAGCATTAAGAACCACACAACTGAACTATGCTTTGTCAAGTTGCCAAACAGTAGTGATCAGAAAAGACTCCATAAGTTGTCAGATGCTTCTGGACTCAGAGTCACTCGGGGCCTCACAGAACACAGATGTTCAATGTTATGTTACGTGTGTTGTCAGGGGAAAAAACTGAAATCTTGACCGATGGCATATGTTGCTTCACATCAGTACTTTCCTTTCCATTGGGAGTAGTCTCAAATACTCTTTCCTCATACTGTTCTTCATCCTGGCTCAATGACCACCAAATTATTAATATCGTGCTCTGTTTGAACATGTCTGCTTTAAGATCACTGCTTTCTGCAGCCAAGAACAACAGTGTGAGAGTGCTAACTGGCCAAGTATTTGAAGCAGGAGCTGATTCAATATGGCTTTCTCTCTCTACCAGGTTTGCAGATTTGTCATCATATATCAATGAGAAACCTTTTCTTCCATTTGTCTTTTAGTGATAGAAGGAAACCATATTATTGGATGGAGGACGAGTGGTGCAATGGTAGTAATCCAAGGCCAAAATTGTGCACTGATAATTTAGGAAAGGCAATTGGTTATGTTAACAAAGGTTGAATCAAGGAGCTGTGAAAATAATGTATTGATTGGAAGGCTCTGATCCCTTTCCTCTATCTCTTAGTTTGCCTGGTTTACTTTGAGACTCAGATAATAGCCCACCTAAAGCAGGAGATGCTTCCCAGTTCTTTCCAGTTGCTAATGCCTTTCCTTCCTGGGATTGATTTTCATATCCCCTCCCCCCACCTCTCTCTCTCTCTCTCTCTCCTTTCTTTGTATGTATGTGTATATGTGTGTGTGTATATATACACATATTATCTATATCTTTCTATCTATCTATCTATCTATCTATCTATCTATCTATCTAT